>NC_057786.1:200463-500463 GCF_014825855.1 Bombus pyrosoma | reverse complement strand
TTAATATAGCAAGAAAATAAAAAATAGCTCACAGCAAATTTTAAGATGCAAATTGAAATATTACTTGAAATACAGTGAAACGCATATCAAATATGAAAGATTCATATATATTCTTATCTTACTATTTTGTCAGATATCTTAATAATTCAATAATTTATGATAATGAAATAACAGTTAACTTTGATACATTGAATTAAAAAATGATAGTTCTCTTTAAAAAATTCCACTGTAAGAAATATTATTTTCTGTAGACACACAATTTAGACCGTTAAGAAATCAATTAGTTTTAAACAGGATGATAAAAATCTATATATAACGGGTATATATAAAATAATCTAATTAATACTGCCCCTTTCTTATAATTTATGGAGCATTAATTCATTATTATTTTCAAAATAAATTTAATTCTAGCACACTAAGATAGAGAACAATTTATTACATAATTGAATATGTACTGCTTTTGTTTTTTTTCTTAATTACATTTTGACGAATATAGTTATCATTAAAAACATTATTTGCTCACAAGCTCTTTTGCTTTCTTTATCTTTTAAAGACAAAATAATTTAATAAGAAATATTTTCTGTATTTCATTTTTGTATGATCGAGCAAGAATATGATGAACACGCAGTCTGTTATAGAAAGATATTTAAGAAATTTTTACATTGACGATGCTAATTTAAAATTCTTTTTCTTAAGAAAAGTTATGTAATATTTATTTAAGATATTAAATATAATAATCATTTATATATTCATTAATGTTTACTTTTAGCGCTAAAAGATATTGTTTTGTATCAAAAAACACATCATGTAACACATGATACACCATGATCAATGTAAAATATCTTATAATAAAAATATTTTACATTTTTTTATGAATTTAGATAATTTAAAATTTTGTTAACAAAATAATTAATTGGAAAAGCTTCATTATTTCAAAAATATAACAATAAAACTTTGATATATAGTAGGAAAATACGAAAAATAATAAATTTTGAAATAAAGAAGCATCGTCAAGCTTGAGGCATATTTAAAACTTAATATATTGGAATGCAAAGTAACAATAAATAACTTACGTATCGATAAATAATACAATAATGATAATAATAATAATAACATAATCATGGTAATAACATAGTAATAGTAGTAATTATATTAAATATTACGCAATTTACGGAACGATCTTTAAATAACTACAACCATTGATAACAGTAATCGTGCGTATGGCGCTTAATGTACTTGTTTAATATAGAATATGTACAGAGAATATGTACCCAATTTAATTACACATTCTATTGTAATTTGTTACTTTTATTTTCTGAAACTATCTATAATATTTCAGTATAAATTTTTAATAACTGTGATTCGAAATTTTTGTATATTACATAACATAGTATAATAACACAAATTTATGCACATAAATTGAATATTCTGTATTAAACGTACATACACACACACGTACACAAAACACTTATTGAGGTCTCGAAATCATATTTCGCAACTATTAATGAAATAAACTTTTTTGTAGTTATTTATATTGAAATAAATATTTAATTTTCATTTTAAAATAAAATTAAAGTAAAATTTAACTTTAACAACTACATAATAATTTTTATTCTGATATTCATATCAATTTCTGAAATATGATATCTCGACTTTCTTATTTGCATACCTTTTTTATACTTTAATACTTTTCTGTACAAATATTTTTATATAAAATATTTCTTATGCTGACACAATATTTTAGTTGTCATATCCTTTTCTTATTTATATATCTGTATTTATATGTAACACACGGCTCGGTTCTTTCTTCACACCATAATAATAAATTGACAACCGAAATTTAGTTTGTAAGTAATTTTCCTTAATTATTCGTGATTCCTTTCTTCATACAAAGAACCAAAGTAACAACATTTTGTAATGATCATAAAATCCTTTCTATAATAAAACTAAGTAAAATTATGTATAAGGACACATTACATAAATATAAAATTAATAAAATTTAACAAATAATTTTACAAAAAAAACCAAACAGAAAACAGTGCGTAAAAAGAATTTGAATAGAAAAAAAAGAGCACATTTTGGTAATATAGTCACTGTTTTTTTCTATCTAAATATACATAACTATGTTTAAAACTATCAATAGAGCTTCTGGAATACGTTTTAGTAAAGCTCCATGGACGGATCATTCGTACCATCACAAATTAGCACGTTTCGGACGAATGTGAGCGTTGGCAAAGGTATTTTGATGAAGGCACGACTTTTTCCAGATTGCAAAATTATTTCTTGAACCTCGTTTACTTGATTTCTAGTTAATCAATATCTGCATATGTAGATATTAAAATAAATAAAAATATTAAGTTGGAACATTGTAATACATATGCTTTATAGCAGAAAACAATTCTTTTTAATTCAAGATTATGATTCTGTTCATATAAATTATAGTAAAGTAATTTATATTATATAATAGCTATTTAAATAAACGAGGTTCTAAGAGCTCTTAAAAGAATATTATTCTTTCAATAAAATTATTGATGACTTTTGCTTAATAAATGCGAATTAAATTGATATAAGTTGCAACATTGTTCTCCACAAATATTGCATTTCCAAGGATTGCTTTCACTATGACAACCTTTGTGAAGAAAATATAATGTTTGATCAGGAAAGGTAATCCTACAGTGAGCGCATTGAAGTCCACTACTTCGTTGATCGGGCCTTGTCGAACTAGGAGGTTCTCCTCTTGAATGGGGATTTGAATTTGAACTATTATTACCTATTACAAAATCAATTTATCTGTTAAATTATATTTAGATCAATTATATGAAAATAGTTACTTTAAATAATATATAATAATATATGCAATAATCGTATATATTAATTAAATCGAGTATCAGGAATACAAAGATAGTTTACTTATGATTGTCATATTCCTGATTAATCTTTATATATTTTAAAATATAAAATAATAAAAATGTTAGAGAACATAGCTAAGATAAATATTTTCATAACACAACATAAATAAATGTAATTCATATTTAAGAACCATAAGTTATATTAAGGTACTAATAATATATATAACTTAATAAGATAATAAAGTTACCATTATTATTATTGTTGTTATTGTTATTATTTCCTGAGCCAGATGAAAGTTTACGTCGTAAGTCGTCTCGAAGAAGGGATTTTAATGGTGAGACCTTTATCAAAGATGGTAATGGAAGATTGCTGGATGTTGCTCCATTTTCTTCCGCTCCATTACTGTTTGGTTCTTGCTTAATAGGAATTAATGAAATAGAAGGTGTAATTGCCTCTTCACTTCCACCAAGATTCCTTAGTTAAAAAATTAGTTTAAAATAAATTTAAAATAGCATAAAAATGAAAACCAATTTGTAAAATCTTTTCTATACCTGTGAATGCCACTACTGTTAATTGGTAACTGGTGGTGACTACTACTTGGAGCATTGCTATTACTGTCTGCACTTTGAGGACTATTCGGGCTATCTCCATTTAAAGGAGCAGGACTCGGATTTCGTTGATTTGTAGTTTGTTCTGGATAAGGAATTGATATTTCTATGTGAGGTGTTAGAAAGTGCATTGGCGGTGTTGCATTATCCGCGGAACGATTTCCAGTACTGTCTCCACTATCGGAAAGAGGAGCAGAAGGCATAGCTTCACCTGGAGCACAGCTATTCATCAATGAACTTGAACTGTTTGGTCCTGGATTATCTAGATCAATTCCATGTCTAAAATAGAAATAAATAAGTAAGCACTTAACAGCAAAATGCCGTTATTATAAAACAATATAATGTTATTAAAATAATTAAACACCGACCTATTAAAAAAATGTAACCTGAGGCACTTCATAGTTGCTGCACGATAATTGCACAAAGGACAAGACTTGACCATATCATGTTGGCCGACATGTTCATTTTGAAAATGAGCTCTCATAGCAATTTGTCGTTGAAAACCTCGGTTGCAAATTGGACAATGATAAGGCAGAGTCTTAGAGTGTGTTGTAAAATGTTCTGCCAAGTGATCCTTCCGAAAAAATCTTTTCTGGCATACACGACATTCATATGGTTTCACACCAGTGTGTCTCATCTATAAATAATACTCATTTTTTCTTACATTAAAATCGCTTAGCTTTCAAATCTTAGTAATTTTAAAACATAAACAAATTTATTTTATACCTTATGCCGTCTCATGTTAGCTCCATTGGAAAACTGCATATTGCAAACATCACATTCAAACATTTTCCTATGAGAACGAATTCCAGGATGTGTTTCTTCTCCATCTCCATCATTTTCAGTAGCTTCTATATTCTCTGTGCTTTCTCCTGGCTCAGCATTAGCCAAACATTGATCCTGATGAGCGCAGAATGCTGTCTTATTTATAGTTTCATAGTTCTCACACCTTTCACACCTGTCCACACGTTATGGATCCTTTGATACGCTATTTAACACCTTGATTATCTAAACGTTTATTGGAATTTTTTTAAATACAAAGAATTAATTACATGAAGATGACAGACCTAAAAGCTGGTACAGCACCATCACCACTATCGTAATTAGTATTTAAGGCAGCTTCATTATCTGGATCCAAATTCTCCTCATCTCTCGGATTTGATGATTCTCCAACATCGGCGTGCGAACAGGAATGGGAATCTACCTCGTTTTCCCCGCCACCAGCATCAACCCCATCTGACATGATACTGAACCCTCCAGAAACTGTATTGTTGAACCTGCACCATTCGTCGTTGATTACCTACAGTATTGAACAAATATAATTCAATTTATCCTTTTTTTCAATAATACGAATTTACATATCTTAAATTTTCAATGTATTATACATAAATTTACACAATATACATATAACATTAGAAATTTTTATGAAGACACATGCAGTATTCAGTTTCGTTACAATTTAATCCAATAACATAATGTTCATACTAATAATACGCTACTACTAATAAACAATGCAACAATGAATAACAAATGAAATAATAGAAAAGAAAAAACATACAATAAATATAAGTAACCCAACTATATTCTCGAAAATTTCGATGTTTACCTGTCAGTTTCGATCGAGGATTCGAGGATGACGAGACGATTGGTCAATCCTGAGAGTAAGAGAGAGAGAGAAAGGGGAAAAAGGGGGGGGGTACTAGGACATGAAGTGAGAGAGATTCCGGCAAAGCGCAATGCCAGAGTACACTGCACTTTGTCCCAGTTTCGGGGGAATCCGTCACTGGTGACGTAGTTTTCCGCCGATCTGGCTGGCCTCGTCACCGTATGGTCAACATCGTTCTACGAGAAAGAGGGAGTCTGAAGTTTTTACTTAGTTTTCTTGCTCAAATTATACATAACCAACCATCTCCACTATAACCTTGTTTTAATTTGTCCTTTGCTCAAAAATGTACAACACTTATATGAACCACTGCACACTACTCTCTTACTGCCTTCTTCTGAATGATCGATTAATCGAAATAATCGATTCGACGATATTCGACTTCATAGTAATATTCGATCTATCAAATCGGTTATCTGTCGATTTTTTTCTATGTATTGGCCGCAAATGTAATATTACTCAAGAAATGAGTAAATGAACTAATCAAGGACTAATCTACGTAACATTTAATTAAGAAACATATACATTGCGTAAGTAATGTTATACGCAAACGGTTGTTTATACACTTTTACTTTATTATATACATTTTTTCGGAAAAGATGTAAATAAGAATGTATTTCAATATCGAATCATATGTATGAGAGCAGTTGAGAGTATGTTATATACGAATAATAAACTTTCTAATTAATTCATTTTTTGGAACAGGGAGAGAGAGAGAGAGAGAGAGAGAGAGAGAGAGAGAGAGAGAGGAAAAAGATTTAAGTCTTAAAATTTAATATGCCTTTTAATATCTGATTATATCAATGATATATTATTAATACTCAATGTTAAATTCAGTATTGTTCGTAAAGATATCGAAATAATGTACGTATTTTCATTTTGAGTTGAACTGCATTCTAGACCACGAAAAATTTTTTACTGATATCTAATTTTCTGATACTGAGCTTCTCGTAGTCGAAGAGTAGAATCTAAAAATACCAGTTTTTAAGTTTCGAAAACCTTTCAAATTTAACCTAAAGCTTAACTTTATCTTAATCTAATCTAAATCTCTACTTCACTTACAAACCCGACACTGTTATTAATTGTTTTGTGAACGTACCTATCTGTATTAAGTTCAATATAACTCGTGAAACAAAAGTAATATTCGAGCAGGAAGTTCTTGAAATTCAAAATTAATATTTTTTAAAATATATAGATCAGTTAAAAATTTGTAATGTCTCAAAACAAACCTTAGTCTCATTTTGTACATTTATGTTTTCAAACTATGCACTTATTTATTAAAAATAATAAAAAAAAAAATTGAAGAATTATGAGAATAAAGTATAATATAATGATAAACATGACAGCAGTGTACATATTTTAAAGAAATAATTAATTTGTTTAATTAAGAATATATATATGTATATATGTATATGTGACATATAGAAGGAATGTAAAATATATGTAAAATTTTGGAAAATTAATATATTAACTGATATTGTATAAATAATATGTTAAAATACAAAAACAAACAATAACAAAAGTTATAAGCTAAGTGATTTCATAAAGCAAAGTAGAAAAAAGCTTGTAATAGGCATAGAGCAAAAAGAATCTTAATCATTAATATCTTAATCACAATATTCATATTTACTATTATTTCCTTAAAAATAAAAATAATTTTTAATTAATTTATATTTCAGTATCAAAACCTTTTTTTTAAATGCTTATAATATATGAATTAGTACAAAATTAGTCAAAAGATACGTAGCTAACTATATACAACAGCAACAAAAAATATTCTTGCGTTTTCCAATGAAGCATCTTTTTATCAAGTTTATTGTATCAAATTTTTTCAGTCCTATGGAAAAATTATTGAATGATACAAAATCTAACATACTTGGTTCCAATTAATAAGTGTGTAAATACTATAATGAATAAAATGGTGTGTAAATATTCTTTATAGCCACTTGTACCTCATAAAAATAATTCTGTTCTGAACTTATAGTTCAGTTTATGTATTATGATTATAGATTATATTATCCTATAAATACTATTAATAACGATCTTATTAGAAGTTGAAATAATGTTTTCAGTAAACAAGTAACTGTACTATTATGACTTTATGATTTTAAAGGTCAGTATAATTACATAACTTTAACATCGATTATCATGTTGTTAGTCAATAAATTTAAGAATCCTAATTACAATTCTGTTTAAAAAGATAATATCGCAGAGAGGAAATTTCCTTCCAGAATTAATGCATTAAATATTCGACCTTGTTCATAAGATAGTTTTATTAGTAACAATAAAAAAATTAGTTAAATTAAAGAAACAATACGGAGCTTTCCTACGTACTAATGATATCTTTATCATCTTTAAAAAAACATTAACTCTAATTTTTCTTAAGATTTGACAATATGATGAAATTTTATTAAATTGGTACGCATGCGCATAAATCGTTCCTGCTGGTTAGTTCAATGTATGTAATGGACAATGAAACACATGCATCTGTAATCTATGGCATAGAATGACAGTATAACACGGTGTGTCATGGTGAACGTGTTGATGTTAGTGCAAGTTTGTTATAGCTATATCTCGAAAACTTAAACCGCGCAAATCATTTCGATATTTCTCGATCTTTCGACGTTTATACAAGACCGTGTTCAAAATCTCACAAAACTTGAATTTCTCATTTAATCAGTGCTTGGGAAAAATAAAGTCGTAAATAGAGAAAAATAATAAGGAGAAAAAGGAGTAATTCTTGGTGAAAGTTAGGTACGTAATTTCTCTGTTAAGAAATCCAGTCTCTTTTATCAGCTGTTCATATAATGGGCGCAGCAGCCAATCAGGATGAGGTTCATATGACAACAGTAAGTTCATTTTCCCTTTTTTATATAACTTTTTCTTAGTTATGATTGTTATGAATATGAATAATGGTATTAGTATTAGTATTAGTTTTAGTTTTAGTTTTAGTTTTAGTTTTAGTATTAGTATTAGTATTAGTATTTATTGCACCATTCGTGCATCATTCAATGTTTTCGAATATGACACATAGTTAGCAATAACATATTACAACATATTAATACGTATTAGTACATACAAGTTTTTAAAGTGTCACTGAATTATTATTAATTCAGTATAATATTTTGCGTATTTATTTTGTATATGAAATGTATGATATCTTTTTGAAGCAATAATTATAATAATATTTTCATTATACTAGAAAGAAATACTTATATTACTTTTGTTTTCGTATCAGTTATTATTTGATATTAACATAACTTAATATTTTATCATCACGTATTACATTATTATTATATGATTATTATATAACGGTTATATATGATTAAAAATAACAAAATAACAATAAAAAAGTGTTTTTCAGCCAGAACTAATTACTGTCCATGGTTATAAATCAGAAACACATCATATTTGGACAGAAGATGGATATTGTCTAGATGTGCATAGAGTTTTACCAAAATCTCATCAAAATTCTGATTGCGATGTAAGTGGGAGTAATGAGCAAAATTTAAGTAATAAAAATACAATAGAGGTAAGTTACAAATATAAAAGTTATCACAAAGTTATTAATTATCATAAAGAAATTAATCCATTCAGAGATTAAAAATTTAACTCTTTCCCTACTGAAAGTCATTATGTGTTAGATTTCTTGCGTTTAAATATTTTATTTAAACAAATGTATGTGAAGATACTGTATTGTCTAATAAATATCAATGGTATTTTAGTATTTATCAATTTATATTACTTTGTGTTAGTCTTATGTAATATAATACAATTTAAGTATAATATTTGATATAAATATCTTTTTTAATTTTTCAGCCATGCTGTAGTGAAAGAGTTAAAAATTATTCAAACTATATTATATTATGATAACATAAGATTTATGTCAACATTACAAATAAATGTCTGATATTTAGTATGGAAGCCATGGAGTCAAGGCAAAAGAGTCAATACCAGTTCTCATTCATCATGGACTTCTATCAAGTTCAGCTGATTGGGTATTATTGGGTCCAGAAAAGGCTTTAGCATATCTTTTATGTGACAATAATTATGATGTCTGGTTAGTAAATGCAAGAGGCAATGCATATTCTAGGAAACATAAAAAATATACAACTAAAGACAAAGAATTTTGGGATTTTAGGTAATTTTATGTAAAAAATTATTAAATAAAATAGAATAAATAATAATTTTAGGTAAAAATAAGTATAAAATAGATTAATCAACAGGATCATGCTTGCTTGGTATTTGCATTTGTATCTTGGTTAGTGATACATTATATCCATTACTTATGTAATTGGTTCCATAGAGTGAATTGTGTTATGCAGTAGGATTAGTGATGAGTCATTTGACTACTGATCAATCTACTTCACACACAATGTGAGTCAAATGAATTGGAAGAGAAAAACAGGCTAATTTCTGTAATTCTACCTTCCTGGATAGTATTTATGATGAAGTTCCAAATCTGCAAACACTAAGCAGGCATCATTGTATATATGAAACATTAATTATGTAATAAATAATTTCACTATTCTTTTAGCTGGCATGAAATTGGGTATTATGATTTACCAGCAACAATAGACTACATTTTGGAGCATACTGGATATGCAGAACTTTATTATGTGGGTTATAGTCAAGGCACAACTGCATTTTATGTAATGGCCAGTGAAAAATCTGAATACAATCGAAAAATTAAAGGAATGATCAGTTTAGCACCAATAGCATTTCTCGCAAATCATAGAAGTCCTTTACTTAAGTGTGTTGTCCATTTTTATGGATTAATGGAGGTATGTTTATTAGTATACATGAAATAATTTGTTATTGTAGCCAGAGGTGGTTAAATTACAAGTGTTATGTACCAAATCTCAAAAAGATTTTTTACAGAAAGTACAATATACAAAGTGTATTGAAAATCATGATATGAGCCAAAAAGGAATAATTGTTAATATTTTATTTTGAGAGTTCATTTTTGAGAAAATTGAATTTGGAATTTTCATATCACATATAATTAACTAATACCTGAATATAAGTGAATTACCATGAGGTTAATTGTACGAGTGAAAATAAGTTAGAAATGTAGAATTTTCCATTTGTATATTAAGTAGATAACTGTAATTATAATTGTAAATATGATATGCAAAAATATTACACAATAAAGCTTTTCATGGATAGATAAACAATAAATTATAATTTGAATAATATTCAAATATTCGTGAAAAAAAGGAATTAAATTAGTTTTAATAAATGATTCAAGAATTGATATTATTTGTACATGCATAGTTTGTATTAAAAGATTTGATTCTTATTAAAATAGAATTTGGTATTAAGAATGCATATGTTAAAAATTGTTTAATGTAACAGTGCAGGTATTATACTGATATATCATGTATTTATACATGTAGATCCACCTCTGGTCAATAGATCTGCTATTTATGATTGACATTTCTATAGCAAGTATGTTTCAGTGGGGATCCTCATATTGCAATCTACATCAGTGGTTCCCCCGCAATAGGTTACAAGCTCAAGCCTTGGGTACAATAATTCGAAATGCTCCAGTTGGTCTCACTAATGGTTTCTGTATATGCTGGTTTTCACTAATTGCTGGATTCGGTAGTGATCAACTAGACAAGTCTATGCTACCATTAATTCTCGGACATTTTCCAGCTGGTGCTTCTGCAAAACAAATTATTCATTATAGTCAAAATATACTATCAGGTAATTATTTAATAATTAATTTAATA
This sequence comes from Bombus pyrosoma, assembly GCF_014825855.1. Classification (NCBI taxonomy): domain Eukaryota; kingdom Metazoa; phylum Arthropoda; class Insecta; order Hymenoptera; family Apidae; genus Bombus; species Bombus pyrosoma. Next base: position 489,604 of record NC_057786.1, on the reverse strand, counting down.
ATATTTAGTACTTTCATTTACTTCGATTATATTAATTATCTATTGATATAAATTAGTACATTTTTATAATAAAGATTTTGTACAAAAATTTCTTATACAAATTCACATAATTATTGTTCCACGTTATTATTGAATACTATTATTTTCTTTTAACAGGATCATTTCGCAAGTTTGATTATGGAGCAACAGAAAATCTGAAAACTTATGGGTCAACACAACCACCAATATATGATCTTGAAAAAGTAAAAACACCAATTGTAATATTTTATAGTAAAAATGATTTTCTCAATGATCCTGCAGATATAAAAAGGCTTACTGATAGATTGCCAAATGTTATAGAGACAAAAGAGATTGAATATTCCAAATTCAATCATATTGATTATTTATGGGGTAGAGATGCCAGGGTGATTCTCTATAATACTGTTTTAACAGTTTTACAAAAATTTAGATAAAATTAAGCTCTTAGTAAGCTTATTTTTTGTTACCTTGTATATAACATTAACACTATTATATATTACATAAGGATATAAAACAGATGTATTTCAAGAAAACAAATATTTTTTATTATTATTTAATATTTTCTTTGGGTTTTAATTCTTTATACATATAATTTATTAAACCATGTCATATGAAACAGTATGTAAAATAATCTTTTTTTTTTTATTTTTTTTTATTATGTTCATAGATAAAATTGTAAGAATATAAAAAGAGATTGTTTTAATTCAATATAATCTCCATATAAATATATGTATTCTTATATTATTTTTCTCAAGTTTATTTTGCAAATGCAAATGAATTGAGGAGAAATAAAATTTACAAACATCACAAAGTAAGGACTTCCCTTATTACTTTAGTGTGAAGTATTTGTATATTATTAAATGTTATAAAAATATTTTTGTGAATAATCTAAGCACAATTTTTATTTAAATGAATTTTATAGAAATGTAATAAATTATATAAATTATTCAACACTCTAGACAATCATACGTCATATCAATGTAATTATAATTGTAAATAAGTTTTAAAGAACTTTAACTTTCCAAATCTAGTTAAAATAAATTCAATACGAAAAACGTGTAACAAATTCTAATGTACAACGATTTCTGTTTATATTTTGAATAAGTAAATAACAAGATAATGTTTAAAACTATATATTTGTATGTATAATACTAATAGCATAATTTTCTTGACAAAATTGTAGAATATTTTTTATTGCTATTAATCTCATGTAATATGTAATTATATTCTGTAGAAACTGTAAAAATTTCTTAATTTATTAATATCCACGTTGTTTAACAGATATTTCATCCATATAAAGTTAATTCTACTAATTTGTTCTATTTGTGTTTAATATTTTGCATATATTAACAGAGAAAATATAAATATTATATCGTTAGTTCTATAAGAGGCCACATCATTTAATAATGGCGGTAATGTCGGGGCACAATCGAAGTTAACGTTGAATGTCTTTATCTATATATTTCTTGGCGCAGAATATCACTAAGTAGATGCAGTATCTAGTTGTGCTGTCTTTCGAGGATAAATCCCGACGAATCAGCGGTCAGTTCAGTTACAGTTCGGTTAGTCTGCAGCGTCTTGTTCTGTCAAACTGGAGTTTCGAGACTGTCGTGAAACAGTGAAAGTTCAAAGCGAAAACGAAACGACGGGAGTGGCCCTTCACTCAACGTAATTGAGAGGGATTCATTAGAAATGAATTGATTTCTTAGTCATTTTCTTACTGAATAGCAAAACTAATTTGTGTTCACAATCCTATATTCTATTGCAATTTACAGCTGGAAGCCATGGAGGACTATCTGCCAAATGAATATGATGTCGTCGTCGTAGGGACGGGTATTGATTTTTGCAATATACGTCTTATTTATTTTGCTGCCTTTTTTTTAATGTTTATAATGACTTATCAAATTTATAGGTATGACGGAGTCTATTGTCGCAGCAGCTGCAAGTAGAATCGGTAAAAAGGTCCTTCACCTAGACAGGTATGTCGGATTTCTCTCTTCTTCTCTTTCTTATTCGATCATACTCTTTTTTGCTTCCTCGCTTCTTACTTCTTGCTTTTTGCTTGCTCCTTTTTTTCTCTTTTATATTTCTCTTCCTTGTTCGCTTATATTTTCTCATGTTTTTTTTATATTTTACATGTTTTCTATTTCTTTTCATGTTCCATATTGTATTATTAACTAGGAAATATTTATGTATTTTTATATACTTATATAAGGTGCTCGATTTTAATTAAATAAATATATTTATTCGGCATTTAATTAGAAATTTCTTATATATATTAGAAATATTCGTTTCAAAAATTATATTTGAATAATTATTTTTACACTTATAACTTCATTACTTTTACATTTATCAAATCTAGATATAAAATAAAAATATGATAATTTATAAACAATTGTATCTTTTCATTAAACATTTAATTCCCTTTTGAACGAAAATTTATGTAATAAAATGAAATTTTTTTTCACACAGTAGTAATTATGTTCAAATGAACAAAAAATACTTTCAATTAGCGTTAAAAACTAATTTTACAAGCATTTAATAAATTAATATACGAAATTTTTATAATGATAACTTTAACACTTCAACATTAAACAATTTTTTAAGTAATATAATTAAACATCTGGATCTTTGGATTTTCAAGATTATACGTATTCATGTATATATTTTCCTAAATTCTATAATACAATTTGTATAATAATGCATTATTATATATAATTGCATAATAATAATACGGTTGTATAAGTTTATATTCTGTATAATGATCCCTTATTTGTGAAAATCCTTTATTGTTATATATCTTTTAAATATATCTTTTGTACCTTAATATATAAAGGAGACATTCTAAATTATTTAACCAATTAAATAGTTATCTTTTACATCTATATATTTTAGATAGATATAAACAGTTATGTATTACATTGTAGTATATGTGTTAATGCATCTTTTCTACTTAACTAAGTTATATAAAATCAAAAACTTTCTATTCTATTTAAAATCATAGTTACCAAAGAAGTGTTGTATTTTCATAGATGGAAAATAATGCAAATAGATGCAATACTTCAGACAACCTATTCATGCAAAATATTTTCTGAGTGTCATGAAAAGAATTTTTTAATTTATTACAGGATTTATTTTAAAAATATAACATTCTAAATTTTAGTCTTTTAAGTAAATTTTTATTTTTAGAAATATAGTACATTATTCTCTTTGTTCAACATCACCAAGAAGATTCTATACCTTTAATCTTTTTATGAAAAGTTTCGATTTTTGTTTTATAATTTTTTGACTAAAAATTTATATTTGTAAGTAATAAAAAGATTACTCAATTCTTTGAAATATTTTTTGTATTATATTTTTTTGTTTTATATGTATATTTATTATATTTATATTTTAATACAAATATGATTTAAATATATCTTTATTATTCCAACAAATTAAATATTTGAAAGTATAAATATTCGAATATTCAATTATTTTCAAATAATTTTGAATCTTGCTGTGATCCTTTTGTATTAACGATTATTTTTTGCTGCAGTACAATATCTTTTTTTATGTTTCATTAAATAATATATTTTCAGATTTTACTCTCTTCAACATAAATTTTTAAAGCCTGAGAGTCTAAGACTTAGTTTCTTTTACTTTTTATACATCCTATATATACATATATAGGTACATATGCCTATAATCCAAAATTTCTGCGATGATTCAAAATTATGTTTGTTTAAAATAGTTTTTTAATGATACCACAACCAAAAAGAAAATAAAAAAATATATAAAAAGTTGAATGAATAAGATTTTGACAAAGAAGTCTTTGATCCTAAGAAAGATGACTTCAAAAATTTATTATAGTATATGTATCCAACTTCATTAAAATTTGGAATTAAAACTGGATTTGGATTAAAACTAGGAATTTGATTTATGTAAGAAATTAAAGAATTTATGTATATTTATTAATACAAAAATCTGTGAGTATGCATGTATGTATACGTGTGTGTATCATGTGATTCAAAGTGCTCTTCATATATCGTACATATGAAATTCTACTATAAGAACCACATTAATGCATAATGTCTGCAGTGGATTTTGTTCTTTTTCAAAATTTTTTAATCATATTTAAGAAAATCTTTTCTTTTAGTTTTCAAGGTAATGTTCACAAATACGAAATCAAAAGGAATACTGTACAATAAAATACAAAACTAGATTGTAGTTAATGTATGCATATGTATTTAATAAATTTGATTTTCGTTTAATTTATTTTATATATTATTTATTTTTTTATAAAGAAAGAAATCGTCCCCCTTTCCTTCCTGCTTCCGATGGTGAAATATATATAGTTTTATAAAGGATGACACATTATTGAAGGGGATGATTCTTTATAAAAAAATATATAAAATATACACACACATACATCATTAATTATTAACCTTTATACTATGAAACTAAGCACCTGTAAACAATACAGGCTTATTTGTAATGTTTTAATGTAACAATTATTTCCAATTAAAAAAAATGTATATAATGAACTTTGTAATATTTTCATATTAGTGTAATATTTCCATATTTTCAAACATAACTAAATAAGTGTCATTTACTTGTAGCGATGAATATTATGGCGGTCTGTGGGCAACATTTAACTTTGATGGGCTACAGAAATGGATAGAAGACCTAAAAGTTCCCAAAAACACCACCAAGGATCTATCTGAAGCAGATTTGGAACCTGAAGAAAAATTTCTAAAAACTAGCAATGAATATTCAACTGTTGAAAATATTGAGGAAACATGGTATATTTCAAAGTAAGTTTCCTTTCATGAATGTATGCATATTTGTGTCCTGTTCTTCTTTTTAATTATATTTTTATTATAGTGAAGCCGATCTGCCAGTAGTTTCTTCAAAAGATACTCAGACTGATAGTACTGGAGATGGTACTGGAAGTGATGATGAAAAAGCTGATGATGATAAAGTTGAAAAAAAAGAGAATGTTAAACAATGGAGTATAGATCGTATAAGAAAAGAATACAGAAAGTTTAATATTGACTTGGCGCCAAAGGTATGAAGATAAAGAATATCATCATTACATTAAATACAAGATAAATAACTATAAAGGCAGATTATATTTTTCGTTCTTTTGGTTTTTCTCATTTTTGTCTAAATAAATATATTCACGAACAAGGTCCTGTTCAATAGGAGGAAGTGTAAGCGCGACACCGTTTTTGAGACTCATTATATTTATAGAACATTAAGTATAAGAAGCAGTTTTTTAGTAATATATTTATTTAAAAATTGTGTATAATATATAAATATATTTAAGAATTAAATTTCGTTTGTCAAATATAATATTATTTATTGAAAAATCTCAATTAACTATCATCTTATGGAATATATTTATTATTATTTCTCATCTTAATAGATTCCAGTTATCAAAAAATTAAATTAACTATTTTTCTACTATTCTATGTATCTACTTCTGCTAAAATTCAAAAATTCAAAATGTTTATTAAGTATTAAAAATTGGTTAGGACATAGTTGTACTTTTCATCTGTTGTTCTTATTTTTAAAATGCATTTGATTACCTATAATGATTTTAAAATAACTTTAAAAAAAAGAAAAGGTATATAATATTGGTAAAATCTGAATTATGAAAATGTTATTTCATATCTTATCAATATTTAAATATTTCATTCTATTTATCTAAATATTTACCCATCAATTATGGAATGAATATCTTTTTTAAAATAATTATTGTAGCAATATCAATATTGTAATTCCTTCTGTTTATATAAAATATATTGTGTCAGAAATTACAATTAATTGATTGACATTTTATCTATCTAAAACAGTTATTATTTGCACGAGGTGAACTAGTTGAGCTCTTAATCTCCAGTAACATTGCTCGTTATGCGGAATTTCGTGCAGTGTCCAGAGTAGCTACATTCATGGATGGGAAATTGACACAAGTACCTTGCTCAAGAGCTGACGTGTTTGCAAATAAAACTGTTAGTGTTGTTGAGAAAAGAATGTTAATGCAATTGCTCACTTCATGCATGGAGCAAGGCGCAGATAGCCCAGAATTTGATGGTAATTACTTGTACTTTTTTTCATTTCAATTTAATTTTGTAATATGATGTCTAAGAATAATATTTTGTTACTAAGAACACATCTTTAAAATATTCTGGGCAATATAAGATTTGTAGATCTTTTATTTAATAATTACTTGCTTTTAGAAACACAATAATTAGGAGTTCATAATGTTTTCAATATATGCATATAATATATTAAAAATTAATTATCAAATACAATATAATGGTCTATGTAATGAAAGTAACCTTTTTTGATACATAATGAAGAAAAAATTTATTGAGTCAGTTTAGATTCCATTACTAATAATAAATAAATAAAAAGATTGTATGAGCATTATATTTTGCTATATATCTTTACATTAGGAGAAATCGTTCATAAAATGGTATTGTTTATATGTAAATTATGTAATATAGTTTATATATATATAATAATATAATTTATTAGTCGTATTTGCTATTATTATTTTATTAAATAATATCTATTAACAGGATTCCGTGATAAAACCTTCTTAGAATATTTAAACACGAAAAATTTAACACCAATTGTGCAGCATTATGTTGTTCAAGCAATTGCTATGGCTACTGAAAAGACTTCTTGTAGAGATGGTGTGAATCGCACAAAACATTTTTTGAATAGTCTTGGACGATATGGAAATACACCCTTTCTGTGGCCTATGTATGGTAGTGGAGAGCTACCTCAGTGCTTTTGCAGGTACAATTTTATACATATATATACAATAATGTACATATAATTATCTGTTATTATACTATTTAATATGTAAATATCATAAATAATTTAAAAAATCATTACTATTATTTACAGATTATGTGCAGTATTTGGAGGAGTTTACTGTTTAAAAAGGCAGCTTGATGGTGTAGTAATAAACAAAAATAAATGCAAAGCTATAATTAGTGGCAAACAAAGAATAAGTTTGGAACATTTAGTTCTTGGTCAAGGTCATCTGCCACCAGAAGTTGTAGCTTTTGAAGGAGAGCAACGGATATCACGTGGAATTTTCATTACGGACAGGTAATAATTAAAAAAAGCAAGAAGAAACAATTATATTAGATTATAATTGTAATAAAAAGAAGTTGTGGTCCAAAATTATCTAAAAAAACTAACTATATGAAATTAGTATAATTGAGCTTGACAATATATAAAGTACTAGATTCTTTAAATAACAAACTATATAATTTTATAAACAATAACAAATTTATATTAGTAACAGAAAGCCCTACTTATACTAATTATAATACACACAAATTTCTGCTTCTAACCTTTTTCTAATTTATTTTTCAATTTTTTAAAGTAGTATTTGCTAATAAAATTATCTTTTCAAATATTTATTTTAGGTCAATTATGCAAGGTGAGAAGGAAAATTTGACACTTTTATATTATCCTCCGGAACAACCTGATCAGGAACCTGTTACACTGATTGAATTGGGACCATCTACAAATGCTTGCCCTCAAGGATTGTGTATGTAGAACTATTATATTTATGAAAAATTTATATAATATGAAAATCCAAATTTTTTGGAAATTTTTTAATTTATTCCAAAATAGTTATGGTTCACATGACATGTAAGCGAACAACAAATGCAAAGGAAGACTTGGCCTATGTTGTCAATAAATTTTTAAGAGCTGAGCCACTTGATCCATTAGCCATTCGTTCATCTATCCATAGCCATACACAGACTGTTTCTCCAGATAAAAGACATATTCAGGTATGTTTTTCCTGTACTAGCTATATATTTATGGTACAGTTAAATATTTATATTTATAACATGATAAGTATATTTTTCAATTTTTATGAATTATAGAAAAATTATATTATTGATCACATGATTACTTTATATTTTGTTAATTTACTTTACAAATGTCCTGGTACCACTAAAACAAATTGATTATAAAAGAAATTGGAAGATATTTTAGCAATATATATTCTAGAGTTTCTTATTTCTTAGATATTACAAATTTTGAATTAATTTATTAAAGATAAATATAGTTCTGAAAATATATTTATCTTCCTCTTTTATAAAATATTTCGAAATTTTTATAACTGCTATATTCATTATATAACTATAACTGCATTGATTCAAAATAAAAATCAAATTTCTTGTATGCAGGAAGGTGATCAAGATAATAGAGAAGAGTCTATAGAGAGTCCAAAGCCTCAAGTTTTATGGTCATTGTACTTAAACCTACCTGCAAGTGATATTAAATTAGAAGAGTCCACACCGAGTAATCTTCATCTGTGTTCAGGACCAGATTTAGAGCTTGATTTCGATTTCGCAGTTAATCAGGTTAATTTTCTCTCAAATTGTAATTTCGTTTTAGCGTAATTGAGCTTTTAACTGATCCAAAATGATAAAAATGGTATACATTATCATAAATTTTTAAATTTTGTCAAGGCGAAGAGCATCTTTGAATCTATGTATCCTGACAAAGATTTCCTTCCACGTGCACCTGATCCAGAAGAGATCGTACTTGAAGGAGAAGAAGCGCCAGGACCGAAATTTGAGGGAGATACCGAGGCTGAAGAAAAACAAGATGTTGAGAAAGCCGAAAAAGAGGATTAAATGATCTTTTTTCGTCTTTTCATCTTGAAAACACGGGCCAGCTCCCTTAGCCGCACACCTCTTTCTATCCAAAGTTACACGCGCCTTCTTTCGTTTGAAAGTCGGAAAACTTTTATTCGAATGATTAACGAACATTTTGTTTGTAATTGAATTACCAGTTATGTCCGTAAATAGTGCTAGATATTATTTTAATCTAAATGTTTATTTAAATTAAAAACGAAATTATACTATTTATTTCGATTGTATAAAACATAGTTCTTGCCTAGCACTCTTTGTAGACGAAACTGTTTGGAAAAAAACTTTGGTTTCTTTGAAGAATATTCATTGCTAATCAATTTAAAAGTTGTTCGTAAATTTTCGAATAAAATTCCAATCGACTGGCGCTCAAGTCTGCGTTACACTCGCTCTTTTATTAAATTACGGATCGATCGGCCGAAAGCATTAGTTTTTCTTTCTTTCCTTTCTGGTCAAACAAATTTACTTTCAATGTTAAGTTTCGAGGAAGTGAAATGTAGTTTTATAATAATATATAAGAGAGATGTGGAAGAACTAAAACGAAGGATAGATAGTATTTATAAACTAATTCTTCATTAAGTTACGTTAGATTTAAAATTAATCATAAATAAAAAATATATATGATAATTCAATAATTTATAAATGTGATCGATTTCTAATTTAATGGGAAATTATTAAGATAATTTAGCATCGATTATATTTATAAATTGCTGACTTATAAGGATACAATGAGAAAATAAAATTTTAAAATAATAAAATTCTCATTAATCTTATTTTCTCTAATCACTACGAATGTAAAAAAGCACATCATTCCACGTTTCTCTACTATATCAATATAAAAGATATCATAATGTCTTTTATCTGATTATTAATACGTATTATACATCATTAGTGTATTTATTACGCATTATATTGCATAGCATAGTTTACTCATTATATATTGTTAGTGTAAGAACAAATTTAGACTGCGAAAAATCAATCGTTCCTCGACTATTTATTTATTTTTCGAATTATTTAACTATTACTACGTTATATTTCATTATTCGTTATATTAATTAACATCACATAATTTTTATTAGACTCCATTATTTTTTCATTACTGTTTTCTAACTTTGGTAATAATTTTTTATTTAAACAATATTACATCACTTTTATATTACTATTAGTAATTTTATATATATTCTTTGGTTTTTCTGATCGTTACTATTTGTTTATTAAAGTTTGATTTACTTGTTTCCATTTAATTCATTGAGTTGAACTTCATTTAAATAATTCTGTCAAATATTAGTTTGAATAACTAACATTATTCGGTTTATTTAAATTTTTATTTTATATTTTCTAAAACACGTATATTTGTTTTAGATAATTATATTTTTAATATTTATGTAAGTTAACGAAAGCAAAGAGAAGAAATGCTATCGGCTGGTTCCGCTCGTATACTATGAAAATTTTTAGACACATTGATCGTAGAGCGGCTTGGATGTCAGAATTGATAATCTTTTTCTCGCCGTTACTGCTTCGATGTGCGCGCATTTATTTGCATTTAACTGATAATACGCCGTACTCAGCATTGAAATACAGTAAACTGATACGAACTGAAATATAGTTTGTTTTATCAAACTTATCTCCTGAAAAAATAACAGTGATTCGAATTTTGAAAGGAATTTCACTTCCCATTCTCATCACATCATAAATTCGTAATTCTGTAAAATACTTATTTAAATTGACTTAATAACATTTAAAGGAATATAATTCTAACATAATTTCAAATTAATTCATTCTTTCAAATAAAAATGATATAAAAGCATAAAATTTTTAGAAAATTTTATAACAAAACATTTTATATTGTTTTGTACTTGAAAACTTTAAACACACAAATTGACAGATACTTTTTAAGGGAATAAATCCTTTCAGAATTCAGTTTTTTACCTTTTCTGTGATCAATTTTTAAATAGGGAGATAAATTTTATACTTATTTGTTATTATTTCTTATTATATTAATATTCTGCTTTTTCAAAACTATTTTTTTTTTTATTATATGATATGATACATGATTGTTATTTTATATATTGCTTATGATTTATATATATATATATCATGATAAAATTTCACATGCACATATTGTTGCACTATATAAAACGAGTCAAAATAAATATTATTTTAATAAATAAATATTACAATGAAATTTTATGTAACTAAAATTATTTTTCGTTGTTATTTTATGTTTCTTTAATTGTCTTATTAAAACAAGCATACTTATACCTAATATTTCATATTCAGTATTAACAAAAAAGGCTAATTTTAAAACATTAAACATATTAATTATAATTCAATGTAGGAGATGTTATTTATTCAATAATGAAAGTAACTAGAACTAGAATTATATTAATATGTACTTCATATCCTACACATAATACTGCATAAAAGAATATACATATACATATATTAATGATATTGACCACAATTTTGATATTTACAAGAGACATTTTTTAAAAAGTTGTTGATTTTTTTAAAATTTATGCATAAAGTAGTTCATTTTTACATATTAATATTTATGTTAAAAGATGAAAATAGACTTTGGAATTCCAAACTTTGTTATTTCATTGTACGTAATATAGCGTAGTTTATCTTTGTTAGAATCTTAAGTTATTTGTAGGCTAGTTTGCACATGTAGATTGTAGAAAAAAAAATACAAAATACTAATATTTCAAAATATTTCAAGTTCCGTCCTGAACGGCCACTGATACCCAGAATAATATCCATAACTAGTAATATTTTTGCATGGGCGGTGATGGTCTTTTCCCATAATTATTATTTATTTACAGCAATAACAATCTATTTTACAATGTACAGCATAATGAAACGAATATCTTTCGTGGAATTTTACATTCCATAGTGTGGCTGTCAAATTCTTACAAGATTTTATTTTAAGACATTGAAATTATTAAAGATCATTACATATTTTTTATTGACATCATATGTATACTTTTAACTATCTAAATACTTACTTATAAATCATCCTTTAAAACAAAATATTAACTATAATAACAAATATTAAATAAAACAAAGTAGACTAATTAATACAGTATTTTTGCAATATTAACACAGTATAATTAATACAATATTTGATAAATTTAAGACTAATTTTTTTCTGTATTAAACATATTTATCTACAAATCAATTTAAATAAATCTCAATTTTAAAGTTAATCTCTATAAATATTATTATGTATATTGTAAAATACATAAAATACTATTTGTATTCTATTATTAAAATTATTATATACATACAAATATAATAAATTTTTATTACAATCAAATGCATATATCTTAAATAATGTTCTTTTCATATGCAGGTTTACCATAAACAATTCTATTAAAGTCAAGATTCGATAGGTCAAGTGTTTTATATTCGCCATCAACAATTAGTTCTGAAATTGCTCTACCTACTGCGGGTGCCTGTTGAATTCCATGTCCACTAAATCCAGTTGCAAAGTATAAATTCCGATAATATGGATGTAGTCCAATTATTCCATTTTGATCAAAAGTATTGAATTCATAATATCCTGCCCAAGAAGACTTTAACTGCAAAAATAGTATAAAAAATTGCATTTTAAAGGCTATTAAAGTAAATAATTTAATTTAAATAATTTGAGTAATAATACAAATGTTATCAATTTATTCGTATGTATAACTTTAATATATTAGGTTGTCTGAAAAGTTTCTTTCGTTTATGAGGAACAATGTTTTTTGTTTTATATTATTTTGTCGAATTACGTATGATCCATTTTGTTATGTTGACATAAATACCGCGACATTTCACAGACTTGGTTTCAGGTTTATATGAAGGTGCACTGTTGTAAAAAACACGTTTGCGAAAGAAAGACACTTTTCGGACAACCTAATACATATCAGTGTATTTATATCATATTTCTATTATGTGTAAATCAAACACACACCTTTAATTTTTCAAAAACTGGGACTCTGCGTGCGAGTATAGGCCAAACTTTTTCTTCAAAGAAATCATAATCAATACTTAAATCTTCAGTACTAGGTTCTTCAGATTCCTCTGGTGATCTTCCACAAATATACGTACCTGCCAGACCTTCTCTTCTAAAATAAATATTGATACTTAATTAGTAGTGAACACAAGATATTTAGTTTCAAAATATTAGTTTCTAGAAACAACTTTTATTTTATAAATAATGTTTACCTAAGAAATGTTCCAGTATTATCTATCAATAATGGGGTATTTAAACTTGGTCCATCAGGACAATGTACGCAATAAACAAATCTTTTCCTATAACACAAACAATATTTGTGTTAGATTTATATTAATAAATAATAATAGTATTAATATAAACCTTCATTTCATATTTATTCAAACTTATTCACAACATGAAATTATGATTACCTTGGTTCAACAGGCAAATTTATTTGCTCTAATCCATTTTCTGTTTGAACACCATCCAATTTGTCAACAATTTGTCCACTATAAGCTCCAGCAGCCACAATGGCTATAGCAAATTGCATATTATATATTTCACCCTCTTTGGTTCTTACCTAATAAAAAGTAAAAAGAGATTAACTGTTAAATACTAATAGAATAAAAATAAAATAAATGTAAAGGTATGCTAAAATATATATAAATAGATATAAACTTTTGCACAGTTTTGCATACTTTGCATTACTTGCATTTCTCGTATATTACAGAATATTTCTATATGCTTGTCTCTGCATGTACATGCTTATGTATACATGCATTAGTGAAACATATATATCCATGAAAATGTATATGATTTATTTAAATATTATTATGAAAAATAATAAATATATTAACTTCAAATATTATTTAGTTTATAAATTATATATTAATATTATTACTATTATTTATAATATAAATTGCACAAATATATATATACACTACTGCTCATAAACATCCTGACATTTTAATTGATTTGTAACAACAGTATATGAATATTAGAAAATGTATAAATTAATAAGAAACTAGTAATCAAAAAATTAAAAGAAAATCCACATATATTACTTTAACAAAATTGGACTTAAGTCTTACAATCAATCCATCTAGATGACCCATGTCTTCTCTGCTTTTATAAGTAAATCCTTGCGCTTCACCATAAATATATCTTGCTCCCAATTGTAGTGCTTTCTTTTTAAAAGCAGAAAGAAGAACCCACGGGTCAAACCAACCCTCCTTTTCTAATCCTAAACAACCTAGTTCGATACCTTCTGTATTTATCCAAGGAAACATATTTTTCAATTTAGCAGCTGATAATACAATATTTTTTGCTCCAAGGAAATTTTGTAATTTAGAATTTTCTATTAATATTTGAGCAGTTCGCTCAGATGCTAATGTTAAATAACCATATGGATGGAAATATGGATCAATTGCGGGTTCTCCCTCAATGCCCAAATATTCATTGATGTTACGTAAAAATTCTGCACCAAAAAGAGACATTTCAATATTTTCTTTCAGAGAAAATTGTTGACGTAAACCTCCACAAGAAAGAACTGTTGACGCTGTAGTATACTGAAAATAAAATTTACATTTACTTATTAAATAATTTCTTTATTTGATTATATCTTTATTTGGTAAATTCAACTGAATAAATTTCAATCTTTCAGAACAAGTCCTCTAATTTTTATGAAACTGAATATTATATTTATGTTATTATATTCACTTAAACTGTAGAACATAATTTCTAAATCATTTTTATACTGCAACTGCTAAACATAATTTCTGAAGAACGTACCGTAGGATCTCTCTCTATTACTACAACTTTGAAATGATCTGAATAAACTCGGTTTCTCAACCAATATGCTATAGAACTGCCCATTATTCCACCTCCAATTATTACAACATCACAAACTTTTGGAACTGTTTGTGGCCGACCCATCCATTCAACTAATATATCATCAACATCCTTCACAACAAGAGATTCTCTTATCGATGCCAAACCTTTTTTAAGTTTTTTTGATACTATGGAGTTAGAATCTTTTTTAGTTGGTACAATTTTATCTGGAGTATCCTGAGAAATTACATGGATTAATATAAATTTGAAAAAATATTATATTATATTTCTCTTATCATCTTTTATTAAATTGGCATTACAATTAGATATACAAAATTGATGAATGTCATACAGCTTAAAATTACATGTACACATATTGAAAAAATTCTATTATATAATAATATATTTACAATTTATATATTTTGAAAAGAATTATAAAGTTGTCTTATTTGGTTAAAAAAGCAATTCCTTGTTTAACATTAACAAATTTATTTCATCATTTAATACAAAGACCTTGTGATATTTATTAAAAAAATTAATAATAATGGGAGTTACATGATTTTTATTCTGAACTACTTATATGCAGGGTAACTTATTTAAATTAAAAATCTGAATTATTATCATTGCTATGGAATCTTCTTGAAGATTATTCCAAGGTCGTTGACATTATCTTTGCATATCTATTTTTATAATATAATGTTAAAGTTCGCATCAAATCAAGTTGCATCAATTATGAAATGATAATTTTGAAGAATGAACTGAGTTTAGATTAACAATGTAAATGTAACAAAATAGGAGAAGTTTTAATACAAATGTGAGTTTATTTCATATTCAAATTGTACTGCTTCGCGTTCAAATTCTAACAATTAGTAATACTATTAGTAGTAATAATACTAAATTGATTAGTTTTTAAATTTAAATAAATTAGTAGTAATAATATTAAATAAATAGTAATAATCTAACAATTAGTAATTGAATAGGCTACGAGTTTCCAGAAGGGTAGAACAAATTCAGACAAATTTACATTTATTTTAGAATATGTACTGCAGAAGTTTGCAATGTAGTATGAGTACTGAAGAAGATGTTCATGAACATGAATTTATAACTTCTAGTTTATTCTTATAAATATTTTAATGCTATTGATAATAAAATAATGTTACAGCTACTGACATTAGAATAATGTTCTTTTACTCTGAAATATTGTCACTTTAACGATTAAAAATTAATAAACATACATTAATAAAACAAATATTTTTTCTTATTTAATCTAATGTTTTGTTCTTTTATTATATTCATATCGCAATTTTATTAAAAATATCGATATCTTTTTTAGAAATATAGTAAGTTTTATAAATTTCATGCAGATGAAAAATGTGTGTATAATAAAGCTTGTCAACCAATTTTGTAAATTATTAAATGTTCTCAAACAGTTAAGTGAATGAAGATTGTAATAAATAACATACAATGGTAGAAAATAAATATAAATTGCATAAAATCGAAACAAATAACTTAAATTATTAACCTCAATATTATTGTTTACCATGTTACCTTTTTTGAATAAGTTCTTTTTGTTTGTGAGATCACACATCTTTGTGGAAAATTATTTTGTACTTGCAATTTAACAAAAGAACGCAACATTCTTATAACTGCTCAAAGCTTACACATACTTTAATTCAAACTAAAATATTCTTGCTACTGTTTCGTTAACCGGTAATCTCATAACTATATAAAATTTCTTACGAACGATAACATTTCAATAAACACTGAAAAATTAGATAATTCTTTTTTATGAAATACCGTCATTTCATCAAAACCAAATTAAGATAAAACACGCATCTTTGTTAATAAATCTCATTCTGTCGCAAATTATATTCAATATGTTGCAATTTTCTCTGTATATCAATTGATTTAATATTTAAAATCCTATTATTATTTCAGTTAGAATATATTATAAATAATACAATGCAAATTTGATATATTAAATACACTGACAAATTAATAGAATCGGATACACCATAATTACAATAGTAAAATTATTTATAGAATGAATACATGTATGAATTTGTAAAACAAGAGATAAAGTTGTCATATCTATTTCTTATATTTACAATTATCGTATGAATAAATGTATTGCATAAAAACAAATGATATCACGTATAATATATTATACGTGCATTATATGTATACATATATATCTATATATATCATTTATTTTTTAATTATTTTGATACATTATATGCATTCAAAGATTACATTTATACATACATATTTGATAATTTACTAAGAAACTTTTGTTAAGATACGGGTATAAATGGAAAGTTTTAAGACGACAATGGTTCTATTAAAATAACTATATTTATATATAACAACAGCTTAAAATATAACGACAGCATTTATGTATATAGTATTTCTTTCAGTATGTTATATAAAGATAAAACACAGTCCTGAATACAAAAATCATTTTTATTTAAATTACTTTCTTAGTTCAATATTCTTCAGTTGCTGTGTTGCATTCTTTTATGATAGAAGAAACCAATTTCATAATTTAGAATAAATTACAATAATTCTTTCAGGAGAAATAATTATTCTTAGAAATAATCAACCTTTGTTATTTTGTCCATCAATCATGTTACATGGAATGAGAACCAACTTAGGAATCATTCCAGGTGGTGCTATAAATTGTTGAGTACTTTGGGGTGTGTTACGTCCAGAATACTTAAGTTCTGCTTCTGTTACAATTTTACAAATATTCATTTTAATATCTGCTTGAGCTTTTGGAGGGAGTCGCTTAACAGTTTGTGCCATACTGTCAAAAAAGAGCTCTATACTACTTTTTCCTTCAGGAGCTAGGTAGACTTGGTCATAATTATTTTGTGTATCCTGAAACAAGTATTGAATTAAAGAATAATAAATTGCAATTAGGAAATACATACTAGTTTCGAAAATTGCAACTTACTTCTATTTTAGAAGAATTCTTTACAGAATTATTTGCAGCCGGTGCACTAACAAATATTGGTGTATCAATTGTTTTATTTTTAAAAGGTGAAGTTTTTAAGATACTGTAGGTTGCAGGCACTTCCAATGATTCAATTTTCACTTTTTTTGGTCTTATTTTTCTATATTTTGATTGAATTTGCTGAGCATATGAATCAATATCATGATGCATTGCATTTCCTACCTCTATACTTTTTACTACGTTATCACCATTATCATTTAATTCCATAGAATCACGATCTAACACTGGATCTGCAGTCGTTTCTTCCAAAACTTCTAAATATTCACTATAATCTTCATCATTACGATCTTCTAATTGTTCTAAAAGACCTTCAGAACTAATTCCACCTGCATTTATATCCTGAATATAGTCTTCAGTTAATTCTATACTTTGAGGTTGATAATCCGATTCATACCTAAATAAACACTTTTACTGATATTTAATCATTTTTCTTGAGTATTAAATAAAGTTAAACAGTATAAAATTAATAAATAGAATATCACGTAAGCTTAGTAAAATTATTATATAGAAAATCATTAAGAATTTACATATTATTCTTACGGAAACTTTAAGAAACTAAGATGATCTTCAAAAATCCATTTTTTCCTACGAACTCCTTTTTCCGTTCTATTCTTATATTTAAGTATACGGCAGTAAGTATCCCTTAAATTTTTCCATCTTAATCTCACCCAGGTGGCTAAAAACATATTAATTATATTTATATACATATCACTTTATAACAGTAAATTTAAAAATTCTGATTTATAAATGCAAATAAACGTAGATTCGAAAAACTTTAATTATAAAAAACAAAAAATATTACAGATGTATAAATTCATATTTTTTTCATAGATATCAAAATAAATATTGTATAAAATAAAATAAAACGTTTTAACGCAATGAATAACCACATATTCCATTAAATACTATATTATCTTTTAAATACTGCAGTAATATTCATTTAAACATAAATTTGAAATTAATACTGGTTATTATACATACTTCTACCCATGTTTTTGTAAATAAATATTATTTAAATTTCGTTTTATTAGTTAAACTTTCGCAGTATTTACACAATAAAATTAATAAAACGAAATTAATATGTATATAATTTTCCAAACTATGTAGAAAAGTTAAAGAAAACATTTTGGCAGTAGAAATATTGTATAGCGATGATATATTAACGAACATACAAAATTATCCGAAAACAGTGAAAGAAGAAAAGGAGTTCGTACGATCAAGACCAAGTTCATCCGAAATCCTCTTCCAAACCTTCTGCCGAAATTCCTGAAGTTTAATAGAAGAACCTTTCACTTCAGCACTATATAAAACTGGATGTTGTTTTATCGCTTCAATGATCTTCAGCGAAATTTTATGCGAATCAGGCGGCATCGTCGGCACCATTTCGTCCGTTGAAAATCGTTCGAAGAAGTAAACAATGTCAATATTGGAAACTCGATCCTATGTTCTTAATTTGATGACTAAATCAAATCTTTATATTGGATGAAAATTTCAAGCTTGATTCGTAATATAAATACTGGAAATTTATTTAATAGTTAAATAAGATTAAATTAATGGTTATATTCATTTTTACTGTTAATTCGTAAATTAAGTAAACAAGGTACATAAAAGAAAATAAATTATATAAAATTGTGCTTTAATATTACGATCAAATTTTTTAGTGAAACTGAAACGATTTACTTATTTGAGAAAATTGAAGGTTGGATTCTTTGGTTAATTCGAATTTTAAAGATTTTTGCCACAAATATTGCTGCTTAAAGTAAATTATAAATCTTGAGTTCATCGCACAACTATGTGATTGAAAGTTTCTTTAATTGTTGAAAAGGCTAAAGTCCTTGTCGCGTCTTAAAAATTAGTCGTTAAGTATGCTGAAAAATAAAGAACCCGTAACGTAAATAAAACGACAATCGCCATTCTTTGTGATTAACTAGACTTCCGTCGCGCTGTTTAACCGGAAGCATCCTGTTTGTAATATTTTTCTATTTTAAATTACATATATTATTTGAAATTTACTATAATCATTTTAGCTTTCTTACGCTACAAAATAACATTTTCTTTCGATGTACTTACTATACTTTAATACATAAAAAATTCATATACTGATAATATTATCTAATATTTAATAAATTTAAAATAAATATATGCTAATGTAAATCACAATATAATAGTGAAACAAAATGCGAAAAGCAATAAATGAAAAATAAATAAAAGAAGAATTATATTAACATTGCTTGTACTTTTCTTATGATTCAACAAATTTTATATTTTTTTCTATACATAGCCTTTTTATAAAGATTATTATTACTGTAATTTTGTAATATAATAATAATCATTAAAAATAATTAGTAACAGGGCAATTTGTGATCATTACGATTTTTATAATCCCATAGTACTATCTGTAGTTCAGTTGCATCATATAGTTCATGACTATGGAACAGTTAGTCCTCGAATTGGTTAAGTAATTTTAAAATATACAGAACAATACTAATATCTAAGTAAATTAATATCGAATCTAAATAGGAATGGCCCAACTACCATCACCGTTCATTAGTCATACTAGAAAAGTATGTAGTCTTTATAAACGCGCTTTACGTGCGTTAGAAGATCAGAATATTAAAAGACACGAATTTAGGTAAAAATATGTTTAAATTAAATCTAATAGTATAAAAAACCATTATTTTTTATATCAAATATTATTTATTACCAATTAGTATCAAAATATTAATGAAGAAACATAAAGTTTGATCATACTGCTGTCATAGTTTTTCAGGATATCATACATTGTGTACATAGTTTCGCTTGTCTTGTTATATAATTTTGTTATGAATTTTATTACTATTATTATTTATATAAGATTAATAATAATATGAAATAAGCTGTTACTTCTAATAGACTTACTTTTGAGGATTCAATAAATTTATGTTTTGAACTATTTTTAACATTTTATAATTATCTACTTTTATTATATACAGATGTAACTGTTTATTTTAAGTTTTAATACTTGAGTTTTGAATAAGTATTCATTATTATGTATTCTTTTGATTTAGATATAACGCAGTTTTATTAAGACAACGTTTTGAAAAGAATCGGAATATACCAGATGCTCGCATAGCTAAAAAACTACTATTAGAAGGTGAAGAAGAATTATTTGAGAATATTCATCCTGATCCATCAAAATTTCCTAATAGCCCAGGTGGTATATGCCATGGACGTTTTATAACACCGCCAGATTCTGTAATGGATTTTTGGGATCCAATTGAAAAAGCTAGATATCCAAAATATTTTGCAGAAAGAGAGAAACTTAAGGTGGAATATGAAAAATTATATAAGAAATTATATGTTGAAACTCCTGCAGAAACTGAAAAAGCAAAAACAAATAAGTAATTCAAGTAAAACACACTGTTTATGTAGATATAATAATTAGAATAAAGTATATTGATATTTATATAAGTGTAATACTTAATTATTACATATACTGAAAATAAGGTAATCCCTTTCCGTGTAAGACTATTCATGTAGTCTGTCTTTGCAGCACCATCTTGCGTTCTTTGTCCACGGACAAACCATATGATGCCATCTATCTTCTCATACTCCAAGTCATTGTTCCTTTCGCCTTCGATAGACGTCACCACATAATTTGTCCTATGGACAAAGAACGCAAAATTGTGCGACAAGAACAGATGATATTGCCATCTATCATTAGATTAATTTGTTTAATAAAATCTATTTATTAATGGAATTCAAAAAATTATGCAGTAATCTTTACAATTGAAATTAATTATATAGCGATTAAAACACTTAAGTATCTGTATTACGTACAACGCATGTGTGCGTGTGTATTAACAAATTTAACTTAATACTGATATGAATAACGTATCATTCATACTTATTTTGACAATATAATTATCCTAAATGTATTTGTTTAGAACTAGTGTAAATAATAAAATCGCAATTTATGCAATATTTAAGGAATTAATAATTCATAGCATTTGTTATAATGTAAATGATATTCTAGATAACCATTAGAACTAGCTACAACTAATTTTATCGATATGGTGAATTAAAAGTAATCTTATTAAAATCTCCTTCACTTGTCTAAATTATTACAAAATGGTTTTGAATATGATTGGGCGGAAACGGACGAAGAAGCGTGGAGATGCGTGGAAACGGGCGCAAAAATTTTAGATCTAAACAAGAAGCATCTTTGACGTATTGCAAATTATGTCATATACAAAATTGCATATTATGTCAGGTTAATAGTCAGTGTATAATGTATTTAGTCAATGGTCATATCACAGACGAGTATATAGGATAGACTTTGCATCCTTATGTATTATTTTCATTTTAGTATCATAAGTAGTTTAACAATCTCCTGATAGAGAGCGCAGCTGTATTTAAATATAGATTTGCAGATCTAGTGTACATTTACTTCATTTTGTAATTTGTAATGGAATACGATGTATACATACATACTTTTAGTTGCTATGTGAATGTTTATTAAAATGTTGTAAATTACACGACATATATATGCCATTATATATTATCGATCCCAATAAATGTTAATTCTCATTTATCATTTTTTTTTGTTTCTTAAAAAATGGTTGATTTGGAGGTGTATAAAAAACAGTTGAAAAAGATTCGTCAATTTGCACGCGAAAATGATATTACGGAAAATGAAATCAATAAAGCTTTACAAAATTCCTTTCGTACTCTTGAGAAGAAAAAGAAGAAAGTTAATTTTCGTTTCTTTATGAAAAGTATGGTTACATTATTATTCATAATAATTATATGTTTTATATCCTTTGATAAAAAGTTCTTAGGTGTGATGCTACTGAGGAATTTACAGAATTCCATCTATCCAGGTTTAAAATTACTTAGAAAAATAGCCGTACCAATAATACAACATTATCCCTCTTTATCTGGTATGTTGATATTATAATTTATGTTAAACATACTATATTTTATTAACAATTTCATTAGCGGCGGCTTGAAAATATTTATTTAAAATTTTTATTAAATTTTTTATATTTTATTGTCATTAAATCATTCATTATAGTTGTAGAATTTGACAAAAAAATTCTTTATAAAAATATAGAAGTAAAAATATATATAAAACATGTAAATTAAAAAAAAAATGATATACAATAAATATATATTGGAATATAAGACATCAGTAGTTATTTCTTAAATTTCACTTTATATAACATTAACAATAATTGATCTTCTACTTTATTTATTCAATTATGTATATGTTTTTACACTTTTGCCTTTTAGAATTATATGATGAATGGTGCATATTAGAAAATCCATATTTTTATGTAAATGATATGGATTGTTGGCCCTGTAGTGTTGTACATTTTGTACCTGATTTAAGTAGCCATCATATATCTAGATCTTTTAATCTTGGCATTCCTTATACAAAAACAGAAAATTTATCTCAAGTTCACATGGAAGATATAAAACAATTATTGTGGCAAAATCCAGGAGTATTTAAGAAAGATGCTATGAGAGTATTTTCTAACAATAAAACTTACAGGTATCATATATAAACAAAAATATTAAGATGCCTTAAACAAAAGTTTGTAAATAAAAGCTTTAACATTTTAGAGATATTCAAGATATTATGGAAAAAAATATGGATTTAAATCGTTCCAAAAATTTAAATAATCATATTACATGGAGAATTAATACCATGACAACAGGAAGAATTTTAAGAAAGTTATTTCCAAAGCCTGTTGATACACCAAATTGGTGGGAACAAAGCACAGAAAGATTTATTTTTTTTGATGAACCAAACTCTCCACCTTACTCTTTAGTAAGATGTTATTTTATTAAAAACTTTTGGTTTGCATGAAATATTGCTTCGTAAAGAACATCAATATAAGAGCAATTAATAAAATTAATTATTGTGTAAATAATAATATTCAAAATGTTTGTTGCAAGAAGCATTACAAAATAGCTGTAATATTTCAATATATGTCTGCTGTATTATTTTAATTGACAATAGATGTTAAAAATAATGTTATGTTAGAATTAAGCATATTGCTTGCAGAATAATTTCTTTAATAAATACTATTTCTAAAACTTTAGCCAAATCCTGAATGTAGTAATATAATGATAAGGTGTACAGCTGGTACAAGATTGATAAAAATGATAGCAAGTCCAGAATGTAGTGCATCTTGCGAGTCCGTCATAGTATTATTATCTGCTGGAAAAGCTTGTAAGTATCTTAATTTATAGTCAATTAAAGAAGTTGATGAACATACGTTTTATTATTTAAACTATCTACTTTATTCTTGACAGTGTCTAACATTAACAGAAATGAGTGTCCATTAATTTAAATTAATGTTTTGAATATTACATATATCATAATTGATACGTTAAACAAGATAATTTTAAAATTATGTTTCTCTTTTAGTATGGTACAACTGGTGGTATTGGCGACCAGTCAGCCTTCCAGCTTTGAATTCAACTAGTATTACCATTAGTTATATGACTTCGTTCTGCTGAATTACTCTTTCAATTAAATTAATTTTATATAACTATGTTTCCACTACAAAAATTTTTCACTAGTATAATTGGTTTTATTGTTATCCCTTTCCCTTTAAACAATTTTCTAAATAACTGCTTTTGTGAAAAACATACAACTGATTTTATATAAAATAATACATTAATATTTACGAAATAACAACCTAAATTTGTGCTCATTTTGTAAAGTTGTAATTTACTAATAAATGCATGATATTACAGTATAAAAAATAGAAAAAACACCAACACATGGAATTGATACAAATTAAGTTACAATTAGAAAAAGAAAGAAAAAGAAATCCAATTGTATTTAAGACTTTATATAACAGTGTAATAATATTAAAACAAAAAAAAAATTTTGTTTGTTGAAACAGAATTTTTTAAAAACAACTTAGTTTGCTTTAAGTTTTAAATATTAAAATAAAGCACATATATCTTTAAATAAATAAATCTGTTCAAAATATCTTCCCTAAAGTTTAATCATATTTTTGTTGTAGTTTTTGTTTAAATAAAACAGGTACTAATGATAATACAGCAAATATACATAATATTATAATGCTATTCCACGACCATGCGTCAGAAGATGAAGTTAAGTTTTGTAATGTCTGACCTGCTTGAATAGCAACAAAAGATGGCGGAGCAACTCCAAAAAATGTGCCTAAAGCAAATGGTACAAGAGGCACTCCAATTACAGGACTGGCTAAATTTATAAACCAATTTGGTAGTAATGGAGTTATTCGAAGAAATAGCATATAATTAAAGAGGTGGTCTTTGTGCTTCTTTACTGTTAACGTCCATTCCCTTGCTTTTCCTGGGAAATATTTAAAAAGTAATCTACGTCCCAAAAGTGAAGAAAGAAAGTAGCAAAGTGATGCTCCTATTGCGCTGCAACTGCATACTAATAACAAAGCTAAAGGAAAGGGGAAAAGAAAACCAGAAAGGATTGAAAGGAAAATAGAACCTGGAATAGCAAAAGTTTGTAAGCTAAATCTATGTTAAGGATTATCCTATAAATTATACTTTTAAACACTTATATGTTCACATTTAAAAATAATTGAATATAATATTATATGTGAAAAGTAGAATGTTATTTAAATAAATATGAAATAGCATATTTTTGAAGTTTATAAATTATTCTGAAATTGAAAAATTTAATATCGAAGGATACAAAATATATGTAATAAATAATCCAGCAAGCACTTGAAAATAATAAAGATCTTTATATCGTCCGAGAAGTTTACCCAAACTTTTAGCTTCTTCAATATGTAATGGCAATTTCATGTATTGTCGTTCATCTCTGTAATATAACAAATTAAAATATTTCTTTATATAAAACTTTATTACAATATTTCTTACTCAGTAAGTTTTGGAAAACTAGTATAAGCATAAAATAATGCTGATAACGAAGCAATGAAAATCACACCAACTGTTAAGGTTGCTTGCTTTGTCGATGCCTCCTTAGAGGAATCTGAAAATGTATTTAAAATTTTATTAACACATCGTAAATCAAAATTTTTTGATCTCATTAATTTAAACATTTAAACCTTAAGAAAATTAGTAGTATTAATTTGAAAATTATATTGAATTTAAAGTGTTAAGGTTGCTTAAAGTCATATTTATATTAACAAAGACATTTATGAGTAAAATTTAATATAAAAGAGTCATGTACTAGTAATTTAAAAATAATAAGTAATAACTTCCATTTGTTTCATAAATGTATGAAATTCAATTTTAAGGTTAGAATCTTCTTAATTTTATTTTAACATTATTAAATATTGAATTCTATATCAATAAAATATTAAGAAGAATTAGATATATAAATAGCTCGAAGTTTTGATACTTAAGTTAGAAAATTATTAACTGCATAAAATCTTATTGACATTCAATGTTTGAACTTTGGAATTGTTTTTAATAAATGTAACAAGTTAAAAGTTATTTGAAGGAAAAATCAATATCCAGTTTATTGTTAAGACATCATATCTTAAAGCGTTATCCTACCGCGGCTTTGTTTTATTTTAGTTTCAGTTTTCATAACTAACTATCACTGTTTTCTTAGAAGACAATCGCTCAGTAATTCAAGATGGCGCGAAAGTAAAAGACTATCTTTTTTTATAGCGAGTTAGATAAATATTTTTTTGTAAATAATTTAATGGTATCTAACAAATTTAATGTACTTATATACTTGTAAACTAACCGAATGTCGACTTTCTGACTAAAAAAAATTACACATGAATTAAAATCATTAACATATGTATATAAATATTGTATAACTATTAACTCGATAAACTTGAATTAAGATTTTGTATGTATGTATTATTATTATCAAGTGTATTATATTTTCTACATTATATTCTGCACCTTTAAAATTTGAAAGTAATATTTTCCCTGACAAATTTAAAAAATTTCAAAAGTTCTTTGATATAAATATTAGAAAAAACATTTATGGAAAATTTGTGTAATAACATATATATTAAAGAAATTCATTAAAATTTGATAAAGTTGTGTTAAAATTTGTTCAATGAGATTGTCAAAATTACATTTAAGGTGTGTATATATATATATATATACAATATATATATATACAATATATATATACAATATATATATACAATATATATATATATATATACAAGAAGTGTGTGTGTGTGTGTGTGTGTGTGTATATATATATATACACACGAAATGTCATTGATCCTAAGTTATATAGTTATAAGTTACAATATTTAATTTTGTTCATATATTTTATATATCTTATATTACATGTTACAAAGAAATGACATGTTAATTAAATTTTAATATATTTCATTTTATTTACTTTAACTTAAATGCACATGTAATATATCTAATATATGTAATACATTTAATATATCTCGGATTTCATTACGTTCTTAATAATAAGCGATATAATAATTAGCAATGATCATAGATTTCGAATTAGCGAAACATTATCTTTTTACTACAAAACTGTACTGTCAACGATAGGTAGCGACGTTTAAAGCCATCGCTACTTTTCTTTTTTTGTGTTTCACCGCGTGGCTCCCTCTGTCTTCTTTCATCTTCTTCCAGCTCTAAGTTTCTTTCCGTATCTCTTTCCTTTCAACATCTCTTTCTTTCTCATGAACGCGTTCTCTTTCTAAGGGAGGATCGTGGGCGGAAATTAGAATAACCAGTCTAGTCAGTTGTATTGTGGTCGGCGGGCGGTGCGCGTCTATTTCGTGGCAGTGGAGATTTTTTGAAATACCGCCTTTCTCTATTTGTATCCCAATATGCGGAAAAAGGATTTTTGTTAACTTTGATTCTAAGAAGGCTTAGGACTTGTAGAACTTAGTTTAAATAAATCAATCGTGATCTCGTTCGAATGGAAAGTTCGATGATATTTTGTGTATCCTGGATGTTTTGTCGGTTTCTCTCCCGGTGATCGATCTTGGATACATCGATTGGATTGCGTCATGACAGGCCTGCATTTATCGAAGGCAGCGTATGTATCATTATATAGACATACATTTCTTTATATAAATGAACTGTCAGTGTGTATTTCTTTAAGTATTATTCTAATTTGATAAAATATGTTGACTTCTAGTCATTTTTTGATTTGATTTATTACACTTTTCGTTGTAGGTACTATCTTTATTTGTAAAATTTTAGTAGTATACTATTTATTTGATGATAGTTGATTTAATATTTGGTATGACGAGCATATCTTTAGTAACAGTTCATATATACTTATTTGTTTATGCACATTATTTATTATGATGCACAGAATTGTCAAAGATAAATCTATCAACAAGTTACTTTAAATTGAATAAAGATTATACCAAAATTATTTCACATCCTTACGTATTATGATTTTATATCAAGATTATAATTATAAAACAAATGAAACTAGAAAGCGTTGGAAGATCTAATTTAAAGTGCATTTGCGATAAGATGTAAAATATAGCGAAATGGCTTAGTTGACTTTTATGCGCGTATTCAATGACACAGCGAACGTAGAGAATGTCAATGAGATTTATGAATGGTCGTATAATATATGTTAATAGCAGTTATTACGATACTAATACTAAAGAATTGATATAGATATTGATTGGTTGAATCAAATTTTATTTTATATTGGAAGACAGTGCAAAATTATTAAATTATATAAATTTATTTATAAGTTCATAAAATCCAAACAACAGTAAAATCTCTTAACGATAGTACAGTTCATAGCCAATTAATTAAATAATAAATATTTAATAAAATTATATCGTGTTCAGAAATTATTTTCGAGGTATATGTAATACATATGTTACATTTAATATTGATAAAGCGAGTTCTGTATTATAGGCGATTCAAATTATGATTACTTAATATTGAATAATTTAAGTAGTTAACTATGAATCTGTTATTAGGGTTATGCATTATAAATCTTTACATTAGCTTAAACTTAACTTTTGTCAAAGAACTTGACCAAAGTATCGAGATCTACGGTGTATAGCCGTTTTGTGTTGCCGTGATTCTAGTACGCGAACTGCGTATGTTTGCCACGCAATCGAGAAGTACGATTGGTAGAAGCGCGCGCATCAAATTTTAAATAGCCCGGGAGAAACCTTCGCCTCGGATAGAACGTTACGCTTTCTATTTGAGCGACACAATTTTCTATTTCTAATCATTTCATTCGTCCGATGACCGATTGAATCGAACCTCAATTGTAATTCGAAATCTGCTACTACTATAACTTTTATTTAATTTTGTTTAATTTGTAATACTGAACATTTACGAATTAATTAATGTGTAGATTGTTGACGTTGGAGGACAATCCATACGAACTAATCTCATTAAAATGTACAGTTGTTGAGAAACACGTTTTACTAATTACAGTATATTTGTTGTTAACGATTAGTCATGATACATTTGCATGTATATGTATATACTAATGTTAAAGAAAAATCGCAGCGAAATCACAACCAAATCGCGGTCAATTGATTCATGTCAAAACTATTCTAATGCGCGTGCGTACGCATACTCATGACTATACCCCGCTCGGGATACAACTACGGATGTAATTACATCGCAAACGAGCCGGAAGTGGAAACGGTCTGGCCGGTTTTGCCGGTTAAATGGCCACTTTACACGCTCGATTGTTTCAACGAGTTGTTTAAAAAATACATTTTTGTCCTCACGAATGTTTTATCTTTTGTTTCACTTTTCCTCTACATTTATAGAGTCAATAAAATTAATATAAATTCGAATTATTTATATGATTACGATAGTTATACATATATAATCGTTATAATTATTGCATCAATATTATAATCAATATTTTGTTTTTATATCTCTTGATGCAAAAAGTATCTTCTTAATAAACATTTATCGATTAAAATAAAAATTTTAAAAGAATTATTATATCATTAAAATAAAATTAAAATTATAAAGAAAATTCTATAATTTTTGATTTCGGACAGAAATGGCTTAATACTCTTTTTTTAGAGAATTAATTACTGCATCCAGGACGGTGTATAAAAAACAATGTATAGTTCCATTTAAGAAACCAAAGGTCACCTTGAGATCTCGAGAACCCCTCCACCTGGACAAGTCTGGTAGTGGTCATAAGACGTCCCCCTTGAAACAGAACAAGTTTTATTTGAAACGTTCCTTCGAATATCGTACAGTTTAGGGGATATTTGCGTGGACCGATTAAAACGAGCCTGTATATTACTTCTTTTACTGCCATTTAAATTCAAATACATGATAATTGTTTGCTAGGTTTTTATCAATTATCGTATTTATTGCTATTTGCTATTTACTGTTCCTCCCTCGCTTAAGGATGTCCTTTTCAAAGTTTACAATTCAATTTCTAGGACTAGAGATTTATACATTTAAGGCAACTTCGTATACGTAGATTACGTTTCAACTGGAAATTGACTGTGATCAAATTCTAACGAGATGGAAGAAAACACTTAGACTCTGAGTATCTTGTTGAGAGATTTTACAACCGATAAAAATTAGAAATGCGTAAGAAATGCGAGGACTTTGCAATTATTTATCGTTGTTTTGT
This sequence comes from Bombus pyrosoma, assembly GCF_014825855.1. Classification (NCBI taxonomy): domain Eukaryota; kingdom Metazoa; phylum Arthropoda; class Insecta; order Hymenoptera; family Apidae; genus Bombus; species Bombus pyrosoma. The sequence continues at coordinate 459,518 of NC_057786.1, read as the reverse complement.
ACAACGAACATTTTCATTGCTCAAAATGCTACAAATTTTCCTTAATATTGTTATCATTGCTCGAGTGATTAAGGAATCGGTTGAAAGGTAACAAGCGTGGAAATTGTTTTAGGTGATGCCTCGGGAGCCTAATCGGGCATATCTGTTGGCCGTGTTGCTGCTATTGGTCGGTCTCCGCAAGGCTGGCTGCTCGACATCCGCTCCCCGATATCCGGTCTGTAAACCGGGTTTCGAATTTTGGTCGGTCGAGCGTGCCACCTGTTGGCCTTGCACCAGATGCGCTCCTGAATTCACTTTGAGTCCCTGCGCCATTTACAAGGATGCTATTTGCGGACCGCTCTCCGCTCTCGAGCTCGACTGGTCTTTCCTCTCGACCAGGAAACGACCGGAAACCGGCCAAAGGAGCCTCGAAGCGGTTACCTCGAAGATGTTATGGAGGTTCCCCGACCTGGACCAGCAACAGATTAGGCAAGAGTCGAAGGATTTTGCTGACAATTCGCAGACAGATATCCAATCGAAAACGAAGAACCAGGTATAAGGTCTACGGTATTAAGTTGGTTATCAGAAATCCATCTATCCATTTCCCATCCATGTACAGTTATCCACTTAGCTGAATTCACCACGTTGAAGGACAAGTGATTTATTAGTGACAGGGCGTGTCACAACGCGTGAGACCCATTTCAGGAGTGAGCACGAGAAACAATAAAGAAAGTCCATATGAACATGCGTCCGAACTGATTTTGTTTCAAAGTTATAGTCATTTACTTTTGTGTTTCAACAATTCGCAACAATTTACCTTCATAGAAGGCCCTTGAAATGGCTAGCCTCGGTCTGTACGCAAGCTTGCAGTTGTCCTATCAAAGTTTCGTGATCTTTCAAAAATTGCAGATGCATAATCGAACAATACAGAGTAATAAATTTGAGAGAAGATCAGATAGGAAGTATGTTCATTGTTTTTATGCCTTCTGTACGTTCCTGAAATGGGGTCCACATGTTGAGATACACTCGGTGTATCTGGAGATTGTTCATTAACGAATGGAACGTTAATTCTACAACGAAATTCTAGGTATTGAACGAGTCTCCCTATCCAAGGAGCGCAGCTTCTTCCAAGGAGAGAATCCTGTGGGACTGGCAAACGGTCGCGCTGATCCTTGCAGTATGTGCCTGTATTCTCTTTTTTCTGGTCGCAGGATGCTCGGCTTTGGTCTACGCGAGACAGTGGCGTCGGATGAAGAAAAACTTCGAGCCCGGTAAGAATTCAACATATTATTAGCAATCACTGGACTGCGGATTTTCCTGCGTTTATGGGAAATTTCGAGATGCGAAGATGCATCGAATGCACACATTATTTATATAGAACACACAAAAATATATAGAATATTCAAAGCAACATACTCGTTACAATGTATCGACGACGATGAATCAAAATCTCTGCTTAGCTTTGCTTCCCTACTTATTATTAATTATATTCATAAAGAAATGAATTTGCATAAATATTCGCAGTCTAGTAATTACACCTATTGTTGCTTACGCATAGAAATGAAGCCTTATGAAATGATTGCACAGTAGGAAAATTGAGTTCCCCGTTAAGGGCGCCGTTAAGGGAAGAAGAGATCTTTTGCAATTTAAAAGTTGCTAAACAAATCACTCTGAATTCCTATAAGAAATATTTATCGCGTGGTGTCCACGCGAATGCCAGCCGAACCCTGTCACTGTATTTTATGGGTGTAACGAAGCAGAAAATGTTGTATAAACGTAGGCTAAACAAAGCTTTATCAAAAAGTTGTAATAAAAGCATAAAGTATGGAAGGAATGGACTTGTGGTTTCGGTGCTATAAGACAAGAATAGATTTACAATCAACATAATCATTAGCTATTAATAGTCATGGTCAATGTTCCTGTTGATATGAAGATCTAGTCAGTATTCCTCTTGGTATTTTGTACTTTTACCATAAATTTTTAATAAAGCTGCAAATGACCCATACTTGCTATTATACCTGGAAATATTACCCGCCGTGTGTAGTACATTATTACTGAGTGTACACTATTGAGTGTGCTAAGAATTAGTAGTAGTAGGTAATATTTCGCGTTCTGGTATTTTGTTACATTCGATTCCGAAGGATTGTTATATGTTTCCTTGGAGGGGGATAAGAAGTCCTTTAAAATGCAAGACAGATTTTCTTCATTAGAGGGCCGCTCACGACCTCTGCTCACCTTGGCTCGATCTATCACGCCCGGATATGACGTCCCGGTATCCGATGCTTCTCATTTCTTTCGTGATGCTCCGTTCCGCGTTCTCTTTTACCGCGTACTCATTTACCAACTTATGTCATCAATGATTATACGTATCACTCGCGAGATACGTGCCTTTCATTGGGAATATTCGGTTTCATCGAATCGAAGCCGGTGCAAGGATTGGCTTTAATCGTAGCAAGCCTGATAACTACATTTACGTATCGTTTTTATCAATCAGCATGGCATGCCAATATTTAGAAAAACTTTTCTCATTCAATGATATTGGATTTTCGAAAGAATTATTTAATATACATACAAGGTGTCTCATTTTAATCGATCCACGCAAATATCTCCTAAACTGTACATTATTTGGAAAAATGTTCCAAATAAAACTTGTTTTGTTTCAAGGAAGACGTCAAATATGACGTATTCGAGATTTCGAGATAAACGTTCGCAACTCTTTTGAGAATTAAATTTCCTTTATAATAAATAGGCTTACAAATATTGCGCATAACTTATTTAGCCACGTTACAAATATCAAACGTTGCTTCGATACGAATTATACTAATTCTATACTAAATTTATTTGCAACTATAAGAATTATTATGGAATTATAAAATCGAAGATTTTTCATTTGCTCGGTGATGTTGCAGCTGATTGTTCGCGTCATTGAGTAGCACGAAGGCGGGAAAGGCAGTCGGAAGGCTGTTCAGATTTTTCGAAACGTTGAAATAACACCGCGTACGAAATCGCGTGACCCAGCTGCTTTAAATTCCTTACGGTTCGTCCAGTACTGTAAAGCTGTAAACGGGCAATGTTCGCAAATCGCCGTTACGATGTTCACAAACGAGAGGTTGCACGCGTATTCAAGATTGATCGCAGTTCATCGACTGTGCGTCTCGACGAATACGACGCGCACCCATATTTTTTTGAGACTGTCGAAATTCGCTTCCGAATAGGGTTCAATAGCTTAAAATTGCTGGAAATCTTGCAAGTCTAGAAAGTCTCGAAGGTCTTGTAATCCCCCTAAATTTTGCAAATCGCGGTCACGCAAGTGCATTTCCGATCTTTCGAGCTTTCAAAGATTTTCAATAAATTCCAAGACTTTTACGACTTTCACAACTTCCAAGACTTTTAGGAATTTTACGGCATTGAATACGGATTCGAAGTGTTTCAAAGTACTTGTCAATCTATCACTGGATGTACATCCTCGCTCAAAAATATCCGGACGTTAGCTTATTTTGTGACAAGACGTATTTTGATTATAAAACTACAGTTAAATCATACTTGAATCGATTTGATTCTTCATAATCGCTATACCTACTTATAATGTATAGGTGTTATATCATGTATTATATTATACTCTTATATATTACTTAAATATCAAATATACATACAGTGAATATTAGAGAATACGTAATTATAATTAAAATATATTATTTCAATATCTTCTAATGTGTGATTTAGATTTATATTCTGATGATACTGTAAAGAAAAAATAGCAAGTGTTGCTTCTAATTACCAATTCGGCATTAATTTGTACACTTTGTACAAAATTTGTAAAATTCACACGCTGTTGCTGCAAATTAATCCAGATGTGTCCGTATACTTATGAGCAGCAGTGTACGTGTACAGAGAAGAGAGAAATTCGAATGGTGTTATGATCTACAATCTACAATGAACGTTTGTACGATGTTACTACCCGCATTTGCATAACGAGCGTTACGCAGAACTCATCAACGCCGGAACCCTCTCTTGTCCCCTCTATTCTTCCCGATACCCCCTTTTCCCCTTTTCCTCTTCCCCATCTTGCTGCCACCCACGCTTCCCGAGGAAGCGTACTATCCAGCGATAGAATCGATCCGTTCGATCCCTTCCATCTTTTTACGAATGTTATTGACCAAGTACAGGTATCCTTGTAATTCCACGTATATCGATCTATCTGCGATTTAGTTGCAATTATTTAATGCAAAATCGAAGAGTGCTCGTAGAGAGCTACGTAACACCGTAAAGAGCTCGTTCAGACACGGCCGATATAGCAAGCAAGTAGCAAACGATATAGTATCTTGCCCTGTGTGAACGCGAAAATGTTTCTATTATCTTCCGGCAAAGTAGACTGCAGCTGTAGCAGTTGAAATGTACATTTTTTTAAAACCAAGATGTTTGGCGATTGCGTAGGCAAAGAACTATTTTCCGGGCAATTTCGTTTCTTTCTTATTTTTTCCCACCTGTTTCCAAACCTGAACGAAGCAGGTCCTGAATAAGCGTCCTGATTCTAGCGCAAATCTGACAAGCTACTAACGATCTTCGCTAAAGAAACAGAAAGAAGGAAGCACCTGATGTACACTTAATCCCATCGCTAGTGGACATTTGTGGAAAACCTTTGAATCGTCACACGAGTCGGTATGAATGAACCACTACTCTTTGACTTCGATGCCGGTACGACGCTGTTAATTCTACGATCAGACGCATAATGTTTCGTGTAATCTACTGTATCGTCGTAACAAACGTAGTATTATTTTTCCGAGGGGTGACCGGGAAAGTGGCAATCTGTTCCTGTAAATGGAGGTTCACGAGAATAAAAGTTAAAAATATAAATCACAAGTTGATTATCGATAATAAAAAAAAAAGTGGTATTCGGTGGAGAATCATTGAAACGAGGGCTTTCGTGTTGAATCTCAGCCGAACGAATTCGCAAGGATATCGCTGGCTAATGTAATTGTGCTTGACATGTTCCTCAATTGGAATCAGAAGGTATTGTCGGCATTCTCACTAACGGATTGGTAATACAAGCGAATGGTCGTGCATTCGATACCGTTTCATTGCTGGCTCTGCCTACTAAAGGGGACTGAGGATAACCCGCCTCTTCTGTTAGAGTCCATTACCTGATCCCCCTAACAATGTTCCTTAATCGTAACAAATTAACGATAATTCTCCAACGCGGACCTTCGCAAAGCGATTTGCATTGCAGCACAAGTATAAAAGTAATTCTCGCACTCATGCAATATAATAATAGCGACGATTCTTACAATTTCAGTTATTCTTATTTCTCATAACTAATAATTCATTTTAATGATTTTTATAAGAACGCTTTTAAAAGTAGCACTTCCATTTATATGAGTCTTTCAATCCCATTCGATATCATTGCTACGTGTAAAAAGCGACCCACAATTTCAAGATTACCTCCTACAATCTTAATACTACTACTTAATACTAAGATCCAAGTTGGAAAAATTATTTCAATTCCCCTGAATCGTCTCTATCGGTGTTAATTACGAATTGGTGGTGTAACAAAGTGTATATGAATTAAATTTCAAAATTTGAAATTTTAGAATTTGAGAAAATACTTGTTAGAAAAAGCACGCCAGGTGAGGCATTCATTTTTCTAACTGAATAGTTCTTCGACCTGTGACTAGTCTGGCTTTTCTTCATGGGGAGAGAAACACGACTTCAGACCGGAGCGAGACTATCGTTAGATTCATCCCATGGGGCCTTGAGAAAGCAGAACTGCATTCCATAGTCGTTCAACTCGCATTCCATCCTTGGGCAGGCGATACGATCGTTTCAACCTGTACCACTAGATTATCAATGAACAATAACTTAAATGATCAGTGTCCTAAATTACTGGATTTCGTAAACGTCGATTTTTGTAGCAATGACGGTAAATTAAAAATTTGTAAACTACAACATCGACGTTGGCTTGAACCTCTTCATCTTCATCGCGTAAAAATCATAAATAGAATAAATAATGTAATATTTAATTTATAAAAATTATACGATTGTATTTTATATTTACTTTGCAAGTTCTCAATATAATTGAAAGTTCGTTTATTCAAAAGGAAAAAAAAGAAATTATAGTTTGAAAATTATAGCAGAAAGTTGGGAATTAATGATAACTATAAATAAATTACTCGATGGCAATACAAAATGGACATGATTAGATTTTTACGCATTTATGAGAATGTGCTAAAATTTGCCAAATTGTATAGATTATGTAGAAATATAAAATATACAAAGACTAAACTAAATTTGTTGTTGAAGCTCGTGTAGAGTAAAAACTGTTCGATATTTTCAGTGGGTCTAGAAGAGATCTCGGCTCGATTAAATTTAATGGTCAAGGCGGAACTAGCCGAACTGGTTGCCGGCGCACCAATGAACCCTGGTGATCCCGAAACAAGGTGCCAGTATCTCGAGAAACTCTTAGGTAAGTAAATTCTTTGAATCGGCTTGTTCGGTTTTAAATTGTGTTTTCATCTTTAAAAATCCTCTTCGTTTCTTTATGTACCTAAAAATGCTATATGATTGAAAACTAAGAAGAAAATGTATGTTTTTCGCGTGACATTGTGCTGTATTCTATAGGGTGTATTATAACAAACGAGACTCGCTTCAAGGCAGGAGTGGACAGAAGAATGTAAATGTGACAGGAGGAGTAATGAAAAAGATTCATACGAACGTGTGTTCTACCCGATCTTGCTTTGAATGTGTAGTCATTTCGGTGTTTCGATAATCTAGTTTCAATATGTCCAGAAACAATTTATCGTTTCTTCTGGCAAACATACGTTCTCAACTTGAGTCACTTTCGTCGCTAGTGGGCGATAGAATACGTTCATGATAATTTTCAATGGGAATATATCATAGTGCAGAGATAGCTCGACTTGCGTTCCTTCCTATTTGTCGTCTTTATTGGCAACGCCATTCGTATTTATCAAAACAGTCAGATTCGTATGTCCAAGTGCTCAGGCTTTTCAAGTCTGTGAACAATTGTTATGTGTAATATGATTCATACATTTATTTAAGTCGTAGTTTTGTGCTTGTCTAATTTTATAATATACATTAATTAATCAATTAATAAGAATCTGTCCCTACCATGTACATATATCGCTCATTTGCTGCAACAACGACGTAACTAAAAAATCACAATTATAGGGAAAACCAGTTTGAATGCTCTGAACTGTTACAGTTTCGTGATGATGCAATCATTGTTAGCGACACGACTGCCACTGTGCGGCGAATATTTGAACTTTACTTGTACGTCTCTAGCGGTAAAAAGTACATGGAACAACTATTTCTACCGTACCGATAGCTTATTTTCAGTTATGTCGTTGCTGCAGCAAATTATCGACGTGCTAAGCACATTGTACAGGCTGTGTCATTTTAATCGATCCACGCAACGTACGACGTGGTAATGGTATTCGAATACTTTCGTGAACTATTGCACACAGCCAACTAATAACTCGAGCAATATAGGTAATACATCTTTTCTTTCGCAGATCGAAAAAGGGAGACTCCTGTGGTGTCCGATTGGCCGGAAGTCAGCGGGAACGTTTACATAGAAGACGGAGATCCTTCGAAGAAATTACAAATCGCTAGAATTCATCGAAATATCGAGACGATGTTAAATCAGAAGAAGAGTTTCAGCGATTCATAGAAACGCAAGTGGAATATGCGTGAAAGAAACGGCTTTCGAAAAAAGTCGAGTTAAAATTTTAATCGAGGACTATTTTATATTTATATTCGTATTTACGACTCGTTATTCAACGCGGTAGTTGAAATAAGGAAATTACGCCGAAAGGTACAAAATCAAATTCAACGATTGTACACGAGCAATTTGTATTATTTTTTTAATAATTTAATAATTATATCTTTATATATATTTTGTTATTTAAGTAGATACACGAGTAAGGAGATGGAAGAAATCGTTGCTCGAAGTCTCGAAGCTCGAACGTGATCGAGCGACGACCGACTTGCCCCGTTCAATTATTTATTTCTTCTTAGTAGCTTTAAAAGCCGCCATCTCTGTATTATAACTATGCGATGTATGTATTGAGAAACAAAATAAAATGGCATAAACGTTTTCGCTATAATATTTTATATTTAAAAGGCGTGTGTGTATAATTTTCTGACTGACTCTATACATCATTTTTCATAATATCCATATCACATGATCCTGTAACGAGGAATTAGGCAGCAAACATCGGAAAGCGAAACAAAACAAGAGATACGGATTTTGTGAAGCACGATGTAAGAGCCTGGATCATGTAACGAGGAGGTGCGAGAATGTAGAAGAGTTGGAAAAGATCTGAGAAGAATACTTGAAGATTCTGGTAAAGGATACGCATGGACGAAGGGTTTTAAACACAGAGCTGACGATATGCCGACAATGGTCACATGGAAGAACAGCGTACAAGAAAGAATAAGTATCTAAGTATAGGTCACGTATGGTGTCCACGGATGACAAGGACGAGGTAAGAATAGAATAAAATTGGTATAGTAGAAATAGCATACAGTTGTTTAAGTCGCTAAATTTAATTTGCCTTAAAATTACAGATACGATTTATATTAAAATAATTAACATTACCACGCGCAATCTATAAGGATCGCATTTTCAATGTTTCAGAAAAATATTCCCTAGAAAAAGACAGTTTTTTTTTCTCTTCTCACTCACGCGTACTCACATTCGTTAGATCATCTTTTCTCGTCGTTCTCACCGTTCAAATTAAAGCTCGAACGATTTCTTAAGCTTTGGACTAATGATACCGAAAATACTTTTTTTATTCTGTTTTTTCTCCTTCTTCGTTTTCCATTTACAACTACCATGCCTGTACTGTTCTACATTGAGAAATAGTGCGCCGTGTGTGACGTATGGGAATTTTTATCAAACCAATTTTTACTTATTATCGTCGAAAATATAGAGAGTGTAAGCTGTATGACGATTTCTCGAATTGATGTTTTACAATTAACGTTGGAGGAATGGAGAACTAAACTTTTCCAAATTCATACAGATTACCAACGAATGGAAGATTAAGTCTAATTTCGTGTACGTATTAAAGACTGTCGTCGTTCGTGTAAATGAACAGATGTTTATCAACAATTGGATTATTAATTGTTAAACCATGTATATGTATATAACATTGTAATGTACGTATACATATACACACTCAGGTTAAAAAATGTATACATTCATTTCGACAGTCGTGTATGGTACATGTATCGAAAGATGTTGACGTATAAATAAAAAGATTTACAATCGTTGCGATTATTTATTTTGTATTATTTATTTATCGAAAGTAAAAATTTTGAAGATACAGTGGAACTCCGTTTATATACATGAAATTGTATACTTGCGATCTATACGAACGTCTAACGTCTAATAAGATATCATTCGGAAAAAGGTAGAAGAAATTAGACTTAAAAGGAAAGACAAGCACCGATTTACTAGTAGACTTTCCAAACCATCGTCTAGAAACAAACTGTCGCTGTATAATCGATCGTAAAGTCTATATGGACATAGGGAATCCAACTTTGGGCACATGCTTCGCAGTCGATACAAGTTTGTAGCAGGAGCAAATTTTTGGAATCTATTAATCCTATCAATCCTATTAATCCATAAAATATTTATCTCGTTAACAGAACGAAAGACGATTATTATATAGAATACATCTTCTGGTTAACCGAACCAACTTGTCTCTCCACAAGTTCATATGAACGGAGTCCTACTGTATAGTTTTAAGATAACCTCGTATGATAACACGTATGAGACACGCTTTGGAAAATATTGACATTATCGACAACAGTGACATTATCTTTTACCTACAGTAATGATAATTAGCAGTTTTAATCGAGAACTACTCTAATTTATGATATATGCTTCTAAAATTTATGCTTCTCTCATTTCGAACGATTTTTGTTGATTTAACGACTTTTCTCGATTTGAGTGGAAATACCATCAGATACCGATACCAGCAACAATTACGGGAGTTGACGATTTTTTAATTTCGAAGTACGGTCTCTGGCTTTCGTTGCAATCTCAATTTGTTTTAGATGAACCGTTAATCGCTTGATTCGTAAATGACAGGTAAAAAAGAAAGTTATCGATTTTTAAATGATCTTTCCAGCTGACCTTATTTAAAAAAACAAAATTCTCGAATAACAGTACCATTTGCACCGCGCACTGCAATCCATTCGAATTGAAATATCGAATAGGAACGTATTTTCTAAAATATTATTACGTCTGAAGATTATAAATCGATATACCTTGAAAATATTTCCTCGTCGATAAATATTGGCAGCTTTCGATTCAGTACTTTCGATACCTGCTCCCTTCGATCGAAAATGATGAAGATTTCGATTTCAATCGTGGCCCGAACGTCGACTCTATTCGGAATCTAATTTCAAAATTTGATTCAAGTTCAAATAGAATTGATTCCCTTTTCATTGAGACTCTTGGAAATTCTCGATTATGGATTGGTCCATTTTTTTCTTTTTTTTTTTTCATCTCTCTTCGTACGGCAGATGGCATGAGACTGTTGCGACGGCTAGGCTCAGAGGAAATAGAATACCCAGTAAATGGCATTGAACAGCATAAAACTGACGGGAAATATAATTCTCGAATATTTGTCGATAATGTTCACGTCTTTGATCTTCGGCATCGACACGCGCAATACGGATGCTCCTCTCCGTATCGCGTGTAGTACCTGCAACCATAATAATTTTTCCTCGTTGTTAAGTTTCTCTTTCATTTTCTTTTCCTTTTCTTTTTAAATGGTCATCGACGGTTCTTTAACGTCCCTCCTTTACCTTAGGTTTATGTTGTTTAGGGCCTCTGTATCTGAGGCCAGCGTTTCTCCCGTATGTATTGTAGGCCGCGACTCTGGAAATTCGAAAGCTAGGAGGAAACTTGGCCGGATCATGTTCTCTTCCGGTTCCAGGCGTCGAACTACTACTAACTAGGCCTGATCTGTTTCTTATACTTGGCAGGGGAGACATTCTGAGATCTTGAAGCTCTATTATGTCCGCTTCCGTTGAGCCAGGAAAAGGAGAACTTGCTTTGCTTCCTGTAAACGTTTCCACGGATTCCAAATGGATAAGCTGTTTCTCGAGATTTAAATATCAAACAGAGAAAATCTAATCAAGAAGATCTTACCTGATTTCGAGGAAATTACTTTTTTCTCGTCGGTTTCTTTCTTTTTTGTCTTCTTTTTGGCTCTGGCGCCCCAATAAGTGTAATTGACCGCTGCATACTCGAGGAGAGCAGCGAACACGAAAACGAAACACATTACTAAGTAAATGTCGATAGCTTTCACGTAGCTGATACGTGGCAGTGAACTACGTACACCTGTGGATATCGTGGTCATTGTGAGGACTGTCGTTATACCTACAAAGGGAAAATATAACGTGACGATCGACTATTTACATATAATAATAGACTATGATAATCGAGGTTTGCTACACGATAGATACATTGAAAGGACTTTTTGCTTTCGAATGGATAATTTAATATATAAGTAGACAGAAAGCTTTTGTAGCCAACGTACTTGTGTACCAGTCATAAAGTGTTAGGATTTACGATCTACAGGGAAACAATTCCATATGTTTACCGAGAGCTACTCTAGCACTGGTTGCTTCGTGATTTATCCAAAAACTGACCCAGCTTAGCATCACGATCAAGATACTAGGTAAATAGGTCTGGAAAACGAAGTATCCGATGTTCCTTTGAAGCTTGAAGCTTAACGATAATCTCTGGTATATACCAGTGGCCAGCCTCTCTTTGCGATCGTTCGTTTCGTAACCGATTATCGTGAATTGTGGCAGTTCCGCCTCTTCCACACCACGGACCGGCGTTTGTTTCCAATACATTACCACGTCCAGCACAGTGTATCCGTCTACGAAAAAAATACGAAAAGCAGTTCTCAAGCGTATACTCGATGAACGTTCCAACTCTATATTCTCGAACTCTATTCAAATAAACGATATCCGGTATGAGGAAAGAGCGATTGTCCTACTGTACGAACGTTCCATTGTCCAAATATTTTCGCTTGCTTATTTCTTCGGTTATGTGGAGCTCTACCGTACTTAGAGAAGAGAGAAGCGAAAGGAATCGATAGAAGGGGGAAAGAGCTACGACAGGTAATATCGACCGTACAGCTTTCGATCTCTACGGTGCAGTTCTGCGAATCCAGCGGATAGTAGTGCAGATCCATCATGCAGGCCAGGGTCGTCGTGAATCTCATGCCATAAGTGACAGATCCGTCTCCGGACAACCGAACGAGTTTATTGCGCTCGGTCACGTCGTGTAGGAAACTGCGAACAAACCGAAAATCAACATTTTCTTTCTTAATCGCATTTCACCTTTTACTCTCGTATCATTGGCAATCGGAGAAAACGACCGGAAGATAAATATAGATCGAGGCAGCTAAGACTGACCACCCGAAGATCTCGAAACGAAACAAAGTTCAAGTCCAACTAAATTTACTCCGATGCTCTTGCGTTTGTTCCTACCGTAAAAACAACCGAGTCGTTCTATGTGCTTTTAGATGCCTCGTCCTATAGCGACGATATAGTTTTTAGAAAGTAATAGACGTAATATTCGAGCGTGTCAGAATTGATTCGGACTCGGCTGTTCGAGGATCAATAACACAGAGAGAATATAAAGATTGGTGACTCGGAGATAACTCGTTTTCGGAATATTCACGGCGCGCGAAAGGTAAATCGGAAAATTCTAGTCGAAACACTGGCGAATGTCGCGAGATATCGTTTACTCGAAAAATGTCTGAAAGTTTGTAATATTTCTCGGACTTGTTAAACTTTGATCGTAATTATTCCTCTTTAGGAGAAAATGTAGGGGTTTCGTAAAATCGTTCCGACGTACCTGTTTTTGTCGTTGGCGAAAAACGTGTCTGGAACCCAAATCTTTTCCGCAAAATCTCCGCTGAGAGTGAGAACCTCCTCTTCTTGAGAAAACGCCAGTCTCTCGTCCTTCCAATACTGATTTAAATACATCGTTATCGTATAATCCTGTGGTAAAAAGAACACCGTTATCGTTTCTGCAAGCAAGAACACATCTTACCATAAATTGATGGAATTCAATCGCAAAAAGCTAAAAGACCCAATAGATATATCGAAATGAATTTACTCCTCCTTCTTAATAAAAGTGGAAATAAATAAATTATACGACGCGTGAACGATACGTGTCTTGATGTAGCAAAAAGATTCGTAAAATGGATGCTTTCGCTATAATATTTTATATTTTATATTTAAAAGATGTGTGTTTTCTGACTGACTATACATCATTTTTCGTAATATCCATTCCATCATCCTGTAAATCCAACTTGCACTGAAACCTATTACTATCTAAAATATTGCAAAAAGTCGAGTTTGACGAGGGTCGGTTTTCTTACGAGCCCCTTGATAATGCTTACCATGTTTACTTCCGAGATTGCATCGAAGCTCGCGATCGTAAGGTCCATGCCAACCAACAGGGGCTCTCCTGGGAGAATTAGATATAGAAATCTGTATAAAATACGATAAAAGAAGAGAACGAGTAGCGTATAAAAGGACTCGCGTATATCTAATTCGCCTTTTATAGGTCGAGCAATCAACGAGGATTAAGGAAATTACTAGGCATCGTTAAGCGGATTAATTGGAATTCCGGCGCGATCACTGACCTGTAAGACATTCGCCATCGCTCGATAAATTCTCTTTACGTTGACTTTAGTTGGTCAACGTTTGAGATAAGTCGTTTAAAAATATTATAGCACGTGAAATTCCCTAAAAGTTACTCGACTTGATTTTCGTATTCGCAGCTAGTCTGAGACAGCCTGGGTTGAAAGATAAAACGAGTATTTCTATCCTTTCTTCCGTTATTGATATTATCAACGATACTGCGATGCCAGATAGCCTAAAGGCCCGAGCTATACCTTGTCACGTGTTACTCAACAACACCAGTTGAGTGGTACGATTTATTGGCTCTGGTTAACTAATTATCGCTTGTAGAAATATGCTTTACACTCGAAAAAGGATACCTATACCGATTTCTAAAAATTACAAACAGCTAAACATCAAGTTACGAACATCGTGCAGCTTATGCTCAGTTACTTTGGACGAAGAAATTCAAAATGCACTTACCGCCGAAATTTGGCCTCAATCGAATATCGTAACCATCGAGGATCCGCGATATAGTTTGCGTCACATTTTCTAATCTGTCAGAGAGCCCTGTATTTTCAAGACTGGCCCTAAAAATCAACGCATTGCTTGGAAAAAAGGATCAAGACAGAAACGAAACGAATATACGCGGATGCTCTATCATCTTCTCAATGACGGGACGTGCTTATGTTTTTACGATCGTTATCTAAGAGTATCCGCGAATACACGGATTACCAGGAAAGATTTTGAAACCGAATACGCGATTAATATATATATATATATATATGTATATAAATTTCCAATAAAAATTTTGTCTTACTAAAAGTCGTAGATTTATTTCGATGTGATTTTTATTTATCGAAATTGCTTGTTGCGAAATAACGAACGGTAGATTAGTCGTTCTTTGATCCGATCTATCGCTATCAATCGTTCTTTTTCTAATGACGACTAAGCGAGGTACAAATTTCATTTTACGAACAATACAGTCGAATTCATCGACCTTTCATTCTTCCTTTGCTAGCGAACTAAAGTGTCGAAAGTAGACTTTTTCGATGAAGATAAAATTAATGTCGATGAAACGATTACCAAGCAATCAGGTGAAGCATTTGCAGCAAGAGAAACGTCTGCTGCAGCCACATCCTGCGATGCATCCTCCGGAATTACGTCAGCAGGTAGAAGAGGACGTCATCTCGATAGGTCCTTGCACCTCGACATCGAGCTGCCAGAAACTGCAATCAGAACCGGTCTCATTTCCGTCCTTGACCCTTTTCGCGTACCAACTGGTCGTCTAATCTTTCGTCTCTTTCATACCTAATACAGACAGCTACATACAAGCTACTTTTAACAACGATGCAAACATCGAATCGTTATAACTCGGCTAAAGAAGTAGTCGAACGAAAGAAGTTTGTAACTTGCAAAGTACGCCAGATGTGCCATAGATAAAATTGCTAACGATCGACACAAGTAAACGGGGATGACCTGCGATTCTTGCTTTGGCAGCGGGATTGTCAAAAAATGATTAATTAGAACGACGGGCATCGGCTATACTCACGCAAGCGTAACTTACTGATACGAGTATCCGGAGAAGGTGAAAGTGAAAGCAAAACGCAGGTACGCGCGTGCTTTTCATTTCTGCGACCACAATGATTCGCCTTTTGACTCGCGATATTTCGTTAAAATCGCGATCGAGAGTTCCATGTTTTTATGTTAATTCCATGCGATAAAAATCTTTGCGCGTGTTCGCGCGATATTTTCTTCGCGTTTGTCGCGGCTACCGTGTACGTTGGTCACGCATGTATTCCTCTTCCGAGGGACGTCGAATTCCACCTAACGTATATTCACGAGGGTTGATCTAAAGATGGGAAGAACGATGTACTCGTCGCGTGGAGCGGATGGAACGACGTCGACGGAAAGGCCGTCGACAGGATCCGCGGACATCGTCAAGGAGGGTTTGTCTCGGGCCAGGAGTCGATGCCTCTCGCTGTTCCTGGCACGGCAACCCTTCAAAGGGCACACTTTCTCACTACCGAACAGACAGCTTCGTTCACCAGCACTGTCCGACGTCGACGCCGTCGTCGACGGTATTTTCCGACGCTTCGGATACTGCGCGCCACTCACCTTCTCCGCATACCCATCCCCGTTTCGCAACCCCCTCGCTATCACCCTCTGCCAACCTCCTTTTGGCTTCTCTGTTAGGATACGTTTCGCCTTATCGTCCCAAACTCCCCTCTTTCTCTCTTTCTCTATCAATCAATCTATCCATCTATCTATCTATCTGTCCATCCATCTTTCTTTCTCACTTTCTTAAACTTTCACTCTTCCTCTCGAGCCCTATACATTTTTTATTTCACCTTCCACGCTGCCTTTTTCCGTCTCATACAACGCACGAGTAATTATTTCCCATCCTCCTATCATTTTCCATTTTCCCTTCAATTTCTCTTCTTCGAGCCTCTTTTCGAACAATCTCACTTGAATTCCAATCTCATTCGCCATGTTGCGAGATTTCTCGACCGGCCAAATATACAGGGTGTCGTGAGAAACAAGTTCTCCCTTTTATTCGTAAGTAACGTTTAAACGAAACGATTTATACGCGTACGTGTATCTTTGACATCGGTCGAACGATCTCCTCTAGCTGCTCCGCCACGTATCTCGAGTTCCCGAGCACACCGCGCGTCTCACGGACACGACGTCGCACGAGGACGACCACTGTTCGGCCTGTCAGCCACGGTAAAAAGGCTTTCAAAATCTTTGATCGCGCATCCAATTTCTCGTAGATCTCTCTGTGTTTGCACGACGGATGTCCGACGTTGGCGATAAATCTCTGCCACAGCGACGCGTCGTTGAAGCGTCCAACGATTCACGAAAAAATTGTACAGCGCACACCTCGCGATTCTCGACTAATCATCGGTATATAACCTCAACGAAAGACAAACGCTATTGCTTCTTGCGCGACACCCTGTACAAGCCCTGTACAAGCCCTGTACAAGCCCTATACATGCCCTGTACAAGCCCTGTACAAGCCCTGTACAAGCGCTGTGCAAGCCCTGTAGAAACCCTGTAGAAAGCCTGTTCACCTGTTCGGTTGTTCCAACCATCGTCCCTTCTTTATCGAATTTAGTCAACCTCTTTCTCGTACGTCTCTGCCTGCCTGCCATTCCCACCCTCAACCTCTCCCCTCTACTACACCAAACGTTTCGTTTCGTATCGGTGTTTCACACTTGCACTGCTAGTACTCTCGAAGCCGGCTTCCCTATCCGTTCTCTCTCACCTATTTATCTTTCGCTTCTCTTTGCACGCCGATAACACCAGCCTCCGTATCTCTGGGTACTTGGCATTCCTCGGCTCCCGAGGCGGTCCGGAGGTTGGCGCAAAATGGACCACGCATGTGCAGCCCCGTTTCACCGCGACCTAGTGACACACAGCCGGTCCTCGTGTCTCTTCGCTTCTCTGCCTCTGTCCCTCCTTCTCTCTATCTCTGGCCGTCTTCCTTTCTCTTCCTCTTTTGATTTCCACGCCACGATCGAAGCAGAGCCACCCTTCAGATGCCTCCGCAAAACACACACCGGCATCGAGAGTCGTTCACCTTACCAGATTACCGTTCCATCGATCTTCCCCTCCGAACGTGTACTTTTGTCCTCGGCAATATCGAAACAAGTGGTTTCGCGATAATCTATTCCTATCTTCGCACTTTTCATCCTTCTTTTCTCCGCCAGGCACGACCCTTATTTATTAAGGCTCTTTATTTACGGAGCGTAAACGCGACGGTGCGAGTCGCGCATCCTACGAAATTGTCAACACCACCGATCCTACAATTTTACTTAAAAATTCCTGCTTCGCGTTACATTCTTCCTCCGCAATGATGTAACGACTTTTGCCGCGACGAAATAATTATCTTTGTCGATCAATCAATCAATCAACCGATTTCCTAGTTTCGCGCAACTTGCCACGCGGTTTTACGATTTTTACCGCGCATCATTCTTCCGGGTCGCCCGTGGTACAACCACTGAAACTACCACACTGGTTTTACAATTTTATAAATGCCTCAACCCTTTTTCAGGGATCGTGATTAATACCCAGAGTGAACAGTACCAGAAACGCGTTACATAGCGCAGAATTCCTTTTGTTAGGACGCGATAAATCAATAAATACGAAGATATTCCACCGTTACGTATTCTTTAAAGACTAGCCATTTTGACTGGTTTTATGGAAAAATAGATATTGGCTCACCGGCAGACGCGCGAAATTAAGCACAGACAACCAACTTTTCGTCAAATCGATCTGAACGTACGGTATCGAGTTGCAGGACACGCTTGCTAAAAGCCACATTGCTAAATTAGCAGTTTTACATGGAAATGTAAAGATACGAAAATCGTCCTCGCCAACCACCTAGCCAAGCTGCTCTACACGATCCCACCTACGTATCTGACATCTTTTCCTATGTCGGAAAAGTAGTACAATGGTACCGCATACGATACACCATTTTTGCATCTTTCGACCACAAAGACAAATGCCACGTTAGTGCATAATTTCTCGGACGTTAAACAATCGTCAAACCATATACAATGGAAACGATGGATGCGTGAAAAAGTCGTTTCCGTACGTGCGTAACTCATTTTTTCCTCGTAACTAGTTTCCCCTTTCCATTGCTTGCCAATGAAAAGGAAGAAGAGAATTTCGTTAGTCGAATAACTTCGATCAAAGATAATCTGCCTATTACGCGAAATTAAACGATAGTGACGAAATTGCGCGAGAAATCCCCATCGCTAATTCCTTTTGATCGTCGTTCTTTCGCTTATGTATTCTTTACGTATGATTTCACTTCGCCCTACTGTACTCGCACAAAGCTCCGTAAATTCAATATATTTCGTCAAACACGACCGAAGGTAGAATGAAAAAAAAAAAAAAAAATTGTAAAAAGCGAGCAACCGCCAGATAACATTGTCAATGGTTGAACGTGCGGTACAAAGGAATAAAGAAGAAACGAATAAACGATAACAAAGTTCATTGAACGTCGCGGAAGGCAGGATTGTTGGAGCTTGCGCGGCAGAAAGTTTGGTCCGCCAGGTGGGAGATCCACGAGGATCCGTCGCATGAATCGCGTGTAGATCTTCCCCGCGAGTGTCGGTATTCGGTTCGCGCTTATTTCATTTTTCAAAATTTCTCGGTGTCGCTTTATCGATCGTCGAAGATCAAAGTGGAGGAAAAGGCGCAGCGAAATGTTGACGTAAGTACGCTCTTTCGTTCCATTTCGATCGATGGACCGTTTCGTTTCGAAAGCAAAGGAGAGTAGTCAAATATGAAATACCATTTTGTTGCTCCAATACCGCTCTTACAAGGAAAATAGTCTTATTCCTCTTGTTTCATCCTCTTTTTTTTCTAATAAAATTCCGCTTTAAAGCAATTGTATTGGATCATCTCGCAAAGCAGAAATAAGGGGGTTCTGGAGAGTCGAAAGTGGTTTCGCGATTTCCCGTTCTCTTTTCTCGAACCACTTTCAGGCCTCGAGACATTGTTTCTTCGTCCCATACGTTTCTTCCTTGTCGACATTTCTTACGCCGGAAGAGGATATCCTGGTATCTTATAAATAAAAGAAATCTATAAAAAAGATGGTAATCGAAACGTGGAATATTTCATTATTGGACTACTAAATTGGCTGTCCGTATTTCCAATTTGACAAAGTTGAAAACGCGATATTCGGTTCGTAAATACTTACGAATCTCACGGACAAGTACGCCAGCAAGAAGAAAAAGATCGATCGATCGAATTTTGTTAACAGACGCAATTACGTTGAATTCCGCGTGTGCCTCGAACCAGCTTTTTCCAGAGTTTTCTTTCCTGCGTCATAAACATTTCAAAGTAGAAAGGCTTTTCATCGTCGCTTACGTTGTAACCTTTCTTTCTTCAGCGTGAGAACTTAAAACGTCGACGACGTTCAGTCAATCAATCAATCAATTACGCCGAGTATCTGTTCCACGTAAATTCGTTTTACGCGATTTTCATTCGCGTCTGTCATCGACGTCTGTTTGTACAAACGAAAAAATACGTACACAAACGATGACCAGCGCCGTTATCTTTATCTCGTAGGGCACCGAGACGTTTCGACATCGCCGAATAAGTTGCCGTATACACTCGTTACGTTCAGAGCTTTTTTAAATTAAGAAAATCAGGCTCCTACGTGCGAAACGAAGGATTAAACGGGAAAGTAAATTATGATAATGAAAGCACTGGCAAGGATCTGCATTCCGCATCGATTATTTAGCTAGCCGCACAAATATGGCAATATCGATACAGACCGTTAATGAAAAAGCTGAAATTAAAGTGTACGAGTAGCCGGTAAACGTGTACCTGCGGTAGCCGCAAAGAGAATAATTACCACCCTTTCGTCAGCTCGTATCTCCTCGTTGATTATTGGCTTTTTACAAGCCAGCACAGCTATTGTAATTTCTGTTTGGCAGCTTTGAGGCGTGCATACGTTCGTATTTTTATAACATAAACCTATGGTTTGGTGCATCAAGTACCAATGTCAGTACCTACAAAGTCCAGATATCTGCATTTAACGTATCGTTAAAAACTCCTATTGGAATAATTTGCCGTGCACGAGTCTTTAAAAAGCGACTCTTGTAATTTTGTATGACGATATCGATTCACCTGATTGGTTCTCCTACTTTCGACTACTTCGAACGGAGTGCGTAACGAGCAAGATGTTTGGCGCGATGTACAGACAATGGAAGAAAATTGTGAAAATAGTGAAAAATTGAAACGCGGTCCGTCGAAAGAAAAAAAAAAACGGTTTTCATGTGGCAAAGCAGGCAGAAGGCCGAGAGGCCATTGCAGAAGGAGAGCGAATGGAAGAGGGGAAGAGGGGAAGAGGAGTAGAAAAGTGCTCTCCTTAGCCGCGGATTCAGCAACTTCCGACGAGGCTGCCCCTCGATGTTTCGAGTGAACGTTCTCCCTCGTTACGTCAGAATCGCCCTTTAAGCCCTTCCGGTGCCCTTTTTGCGAAAAGTCCATCGAAAACAAGATTTTTTCACAAATTTCTCTGTACCACGCGCAACATTCCTATATCCCTAAGATATTCGCTGATAACGTTTCACAACGCTGATCGTCGAGTACCTGTCGCTTTTTAAGGTGTTTCATTTAATAGCTTAAGCCTCGAACGACCGTGAAATATCGTGAAACGAACGAAGAAAGAAGCTTGTGACGTTTACGGCGGTGACAGTGCCATTATTATCGATATTAGATATAACGTTACTCAAAGGTGAATTCATCGATTCGTGAAACGATGCCAACGTATCCACGGGACAATGATCGCGTTATAATCGATTAAATTAAATAACGTTAAATAAAATGATTAATAATAACGGTAACATCGCTCGATAAGCTGACATTTGACTTTCGCAGGTTTCTACTCCTTATATTGCTGTCGTCGTGGAGAAATCGGAACCACGCGCTCCATGTTTCTTCCACGTCCTCGAAGACTTCTTCGAAAGCCACGCTGACCAGAGGGACTGTCAACGACATTGTTTCCAGAAACATCACGATGGTTCTTGAGAACCTTCTAATGAACTACGAGAACAATCAACTGCCTACTCACGGAAAGGGTAAAGAGACGAGCTTCCACTTATTTCGAACGTTTTAATAAACGTTAAGTAAAGTTGATACCTTTTATCGCGCGTCGAAATTGTCGAAATTATCGAAACGTAAGGCAAAAGTAGCAAAGACGAAGAACCTCTTTCTCTTTGCGAAACGCTACGAATCGAGAAAACTCGTTAATCGACACGTTTTCGGTAATAATTTACACCGCGTAAAAATCAATTGCGATAACTTTTCTCCCTAATTGAAACAATTCTTCGTTCGTAAAATTTTGTTCACGCTCGATCGGGTCGCCCCGAGCAAATTGGATTAATTCGATCCTCGTGATGAAAGGATTAAACGATCGCGAGAGTCGCGGCTGAGAATCAGCGAATTACAGCGATTAAAAGGAAGGGGTGGCGTTTTCGTGCAATATCGATCTTGAAATGTTTACAACGAAAAAATTGGGGCATTGTAACGATCTTTGACGAGTGATCGGGCGGAAAGGGGAAAAATAGGAGCCGGTCCGATACGAATACAACACGCGGAAAGTTGGATTGCAGCCAGCCGAAGAAAACTACCCCTTCGAAATCGCCTTTATCCCTGACACGCGGTCCCAATTTTCCATCATCCTTATTTTTTTCTTTTTCTTTTTCATCCAAAAGAACGCCCAACTATTCTCTCGATTATCCCTCTGTACTCATTTCCGTCGGTCCATCTATGTATTATTTTTCTTTTCTCCTCTATAGCAGCCTCTGCTCCTATGTAGCAGCCACCCCCTGCTCGTTGCTCCTTTTAGCTAGTCCTATTCATTCGTCCTACTCAAAAATTTACATGCACACTGATCAAGTTCGTTATCAGACAGTGGGTGTTTGTTTCTAAAATGAAATAAAACTAAATATTTCCAAGATGCAAGCGAACTGCGTCTACCCGAACCTGTCGACCGGAGGCAAGTCGTCTAAACGAGATTATCTAGATTATCCGCCCTTTTTCGATTGCAGGGAAAAACTTCTCGTCTACTTTCTGCTGACCAAGCAATTCGCGTTACGAGTAATAACACCAATCGTCAAAAGATGGACGCGTTTCGACGGGATACCGTCCTATATTTCACATTGATCGCGTATTATTACTATTATGCGTTTTACGTAATTCTGACAAACCGAATTAATTCGACCAGATGAGATCGACGATAATCCCACTTTGCTCGATTGCGCGATTAGTTGATTCAAAGATACGCCCGTCCTCCAAATCCTCCAGATCGCTGATGTCGTTCATTTTCAAATAATCGATAGCGTTGTTTATTGAAAAGCCTGAAACTTTGGCTCTACAGTAGTACTACTGTACGGGGTGTCCGGGCCGCAAAATATTCCGCTAGGACGACACGTTTTACGCGTTCCTGGGATAACCGAGGCCGAAAGCGAGAGTCATCTTCCAAGGAAATAAGGCGTACAAAATTTCGGTCAACCTGTTCACGTGTGACGTCTGTACGCACCTTGACGATACCGCTATAAAACTTGGTATTCTTAATCTATGTGCTCTGTGGCTTGTCCTTTATGCGTTTGAATCACAATCATCGAGTGTCGGATTAAGTTTCGGCCGTGCGGCGCGTTTAGCGTCGCGTGGATGCGTTTCTTCGACCCAACGCTCTTCTATGACTCTCCTGAATCTCCGACTATCGTCTCTTCAAACATTCGCTCCAACGCTCCATGCCGCGTTCCTTGCTGGCCGAGCCCTGGACACAGTCGTAAAGTCCTGGTAAGGCTAAATAGCTGCGGGCTGCTTGCCACGGTGTCGACACGAAGGTGCGTTCCCGTAAACGTAGGTATCGTGTTACGACGCGTCCTACCTACGTGATCGAAGATGTACAGACGATGTTTTACGCCAGTTAATCTCGATTTTTCAGTTTATAAAAGATTTAATCGCGCGTTTTCTTTCCTAGGAACGCCAACCGTGGTAAAAACCAATATTCTGATAAGGAGCATGGGTCCTGTGTCGGAACTTGACATGGTAGGTTTAGCATGTCAGACGTGCAAATAAATGATCCAAATTCTTCGGTGAAGCACAGAGTTCGCTCGAAAAAACTGCTGCTTTGGCGGTGGCCTGACGATTGCATCTCCGTCTAAAGACACGATATTTCTCCGTCATGGAATTTGTCAGATGCCTAACGGATGGCTCGAAATTATAGAAAGCGTGGACAAATTTCTCGGTCGGATAATTCTTCTTTTTTTATTTTTTTTATTTTTTCAGTAAACGTTAATTTTACCGAAAAATTTCGATTATCCCCGTCCACGAAGAAGTTAAACGACTTCTTCTGTGTGTCATATGTATACGTTTTACTCGTCCTTCGGTTTCGTGGTCCGGAAAAAGGACAGGATGGCATTTCCGTTTACTAATGATGGCACGTGTTACTTCTTACAGGATTATTCGATGGATTGTTACTTTCGACAATCTTGGCGCGACTCTCGTTTAAGCTTCTTGGGCCCGATAAAGTCGCTCAGCTTGAGCATCAAAATGTTGGAAAGAATCTGGAGGCCGGACACGTATTTTTATAATGGAAAACACAGCTACGTGCATACCATCACGGTGCCGAATAAATTATTAAGAATCTCGCAAGATGGAGATATACTCTATTCCATGAGGTTGTTATTAATGTAAAGATTTCATTTGCATATTAAATACCGTAACTAATAGTAATAATACGGATATCGTAAAGTAATTTAACATTAATTCAACGTGGATTACAACCATACGTTATATTCGTGTTTACAACAGGCTTACTATAAAAGCAAAATGTCCAATGGAGCTTCGAAATTTTCCCATGGATCGGCAATCTTGTCCGCTTATTCTCGGAAGTTGTAAGTATCCTTAAAACGATTCGAATGCTCGTAACGAAAAAAGCCTCTTGTCAAATGTTTTCAGCCTTTCAAGTAATAACGTGCGTTATGGTAGCCAGAAAGTAGACGCGGTGGAATCGACATTATAAAAGACGAACTGTACCTTGTGTTTCCAATTTTCGTCCGAGATAAATTTTTCTATTTCTTATATTTTTTGATACGCATGGTTCATTAATTTTTCGATACTTTTTTAATCTTTGTCTGCCGGCTACACACATTATGTATACATATTATATATATATATTTATTTATATATATCGTTCATTTGCTGCAACAATAACGTAACTTAGAAATCAAAATTTTAGGAAAAATGAATTGAAATGCGCTAAACTGATATAGTTTTCTTATACCGACGCGACTGCCCTCTCGTGGTGACTTTCCCAAGTTTACTTGCAAGACTCCTGCAGCAAAAAGTACGAGGAACGGCGTTCCTTCTTTACCAGTAACTCAGCAGCTACAAAAGTACAAGGAACGCTATTTCTTCTTTACCAACAACTCAGAAACTACGTAAAATGAAATTCAATTAATACTAAAAAGATAAATAAATGCATTTTGATATCTTCGGTAAAGAATCGATATCAAAGATTTCTGTAGAGAGATATTGGACATACGTCACGAGTGTTTATTACCAAGCAAAAATATGCATACATATATACGTGCATATGCCGATATTATCCTGGCAGCCGGTGGTTTACGATACACGTAAATTTCCTGTTTCTTTCGGAATTCCATAGTGTCTAGCCTTCATTTTGCCCTTTTTCTATCCGATAACGTACGTAGATATTATCATTTTTCAATACGATACAAGATGATGCGAGCGTAACAAAATTTGCGTTGGATTGGAAGCCTTTCTAATATGTTTTAACTTTAATATTGTACGTTTTTAGATGCATATACGTCCGGTCAATTAATTTACGAATGGCAAGAGGGCTCCTCCGTAAATTTCGTCCCTGGAATGGCTCTTTCACAGTTCGATCTCATGGGTTCACCGTACAGGAATTTAACTTTTGTTCGTCGCGAAGGGGAATTCTCAGTTCTTCAAGTTTCCTTCAACTTGCAACGAAACACCGGTTATTTTCTCATCCAAGTAAGTGGATACGAATACATTAGCTCGTTACATAATTTTAGTTACATTTTAGTACATTAACGAATAAAAAATTATTCTTTTCCTCTTGTAATATTCTTCTCTTCACGGTTCTGTCAGGTTTACGTACCCTGTGTTTTGATAGTAGTCCTAAGTTGGGTGTCTTTCTGGATTCATCGTGAAGCTACTAGCGATCGGGTTGGTCTAGGTAAGTCAGTCCGTCCCTTCGAACATACCGAATATATGCGTAAATTTAGTACAACTATAAAGTTTCCAAATCTTTGATTGAATCTTGGGAGGCTCAAGATTCCACGCGAACCAACAACCTTTCCCACGAACCCTCGTAGTGCAGAGATTTCTCCAAAAATACTTGAAAACGATATCAAATAAATTATTATTACAGGCATTACTACCGTTTTGACACTGTCCACCATTAGTCTCGATTCCAGAACAGACTTGCCTAAAGTTAGATACGCCACTGCCCTTGATTGGTTTTTATTAATGAGTTTTGGATACTGTATCGCTACTCTGTTGGAATTCGCCGGTGTGCACTACTTTACAAAGGTATCTATTTATAATGATTAATTTTAATACCTAGTACATTGATCCATGTTCCACAAAATTCATAAAACCGAGTTGTAACACGCTTCTGTCAGGTTGGCAGCGGAGAAATTCCTTTGGACGAGGAAGAGTTGGAAAATGAGAGCGAAGCCGACTATCAGGATGGGTTTTGCGACATTGTGTCGCGCAGTCCTCAAACTATTCACCCAGAGACAATGATAGACGTACCTCGAAGGACAAGTTCTTTGTTATGCGATGTTTATGATGTTAATGTAAATATAATGTCCAGCTTACACAAACATCCATCATTTGACTTTTCTTTATCGCTTAAACTGAACTCGGCATTTTTCCCCGTATAATCTGACTCACCCTGTACACCTTCGAACAAATTTATATTTAGGAATCCGTCTCTTACGGAAGAGGATCGATGACAGTGTCCGTTACGTCGAAACCATCAACGATGGAAAGACAAACGCAAACGGAAGTGTGGATACCGAAGTGGCGACAATTTCTCTATTGCCTTGCTGGCGATGAGGAGTTCAGGTAGAAATTTCCTTCGCTGTTTTCATTTTCTATCTCAAAACTCCTAGAAAATATGTATGTCCTGTTTCATTTACTTTATCGGTTCCATTCCATTTTATATACTATATAAATTTCCATATTTCTCTAGCTGGCAGTTTTATTCGCGATAGAGTTCTTTCCAATTTAATTGGATCATTCGCATCTATATATCGTTCTCTACTTATTTCTACTTTACTCATTGCTCGTTTACTTCTTTGCAATTGAACGAAAATAACCATATTTTATTTGTGTATTACTGAGTGTATTCGTTCGTTATTTTGGGAATCACTTACTCCTCTGCATTCATCCTGCGACAATATTCATCATCGTTTTTATCTTTTAATCGCTCGTAAAGCTTCGAATATTATCGATTCTTGTTATGTTAATCGCAGGAGGCGCAGACAAAGGGAAGCAGCTGGAAATTGCAGGAAGAAAGGCGAAAAGATCGCAAGACACATAAATAGCGTGTCTTACATCGACAAAGTGGCGCGAGTCGTATTTCCCGCTTCTTTTGGCCTACTCAATGTATGCTATTGGGTCATCTACGTCACTTATCAAGAGGAATTCAAGTGGCAAGATCCACCGTTTGGATCGATTTCTCACTGATTCGATCCACAAAGTAATTAAGATAGCGGTGTATATGTATAATATACACGCAAGTCAGATTGATATATACACATATATGTAATCGAAATTTAACCTTAGAAAGGAAAGCTCGAGTTTCATCAAATTATGAGATGATATATTCCCCTTCTACTTATCCCTAGTAACAAAATTATGTAATTTCATCCTTTCTGCTTTCACGTTACAACAACAAGATATTATACTCTTTAACGACAGATATATATATATGTGTGTGTGTGTGTGTGTGTGTATACGGTGTTTAATAAATTTAGTATGCCCCTTTTTTGATTTTCGTTATTACCTGCGTTCAAGGGAACGCATAAATCGATTTTAAAATATATCAGAGTATTTTATACACATATACACACAACACGTATGTCGGCCAAGGAAAGGACACTACTATTATAAATACTAAAAACGAGCATAGTGACAAAGTAGTAACGAGAATGACTTTCCATTTTCTGGATTATCCAGAAAATGGGAAGCCATTAGTAGTTGCCCTCTTCTACGGCAATTTGCCGGGCCTCTTCGGCTCGTGGCCTCTTCTCTCTTCGGGCGCGATGCCCGCTGAAACTTGTAAACGTTCGTTTCGCAACCCGTTCTCTACACGCGACCACGACCGCGAAATTCAAAAAATCGATAGGCAAGGCCAGAGACGAATGGCATGCTCCATTCGTGGTGTCAGCTTCACCGTCGATTTTTCAAAATTGGTATCCTGAAACAGGTTGGACACGCGAAGACGCGCCTACCTGACGACAGACTGTGCCAACCTGCCCGGCCCTGCCTGCTTATAGTTATACTCATTCACACCAGAAAGTATACTCTACCTATCCTACCCGGACACCTATATTTAAAATTTATGAGGTGACAAAACAAGCACACCAACACACTCGCTCCACGGTCCTCACGCATAACCCGGGCGCAAGAGCCTACACTAGAGAAACGTCCCGGGACGCCTCCGACACCCGAGTTTCACACACAACATTCACACTCTAATATACGTACCATTTCCCTGAAATCGACTGACGAATCGGCTAGCGACCATTGCGTAAAAATATTACGTACATTTGATTTCCAATTTTAATGAAATATTCATAATCGCGTACAATTATGCATATATCGTCCAAACAAATAATCTT
This sequence comes from Bombus pyrosoma, assembly GCF_014825855.1. NCBI lineage: Eukaryota > Metazoa > Arthropoda > Insecta > Hymenoptera > Apidae > Bombus > Bombus pyrosoma. The sequence goes on along the minus strand of NC_057786.1, from coordinate 431,427 downwards.
ACTAGAATAGACCATTGTATTTTGATCGATGTAATCATCATTTATAATTTAATACCAACACATATGTAGTAGCATTGTTATTGCCAATTGAATTCACACATCTGCGAAAATTATAATCAATAGCAAAAACGACGCAATTCCACAGCTTAATCGCATACACACACACACACACTAATAGTGGAAAATACGTCGTGCACGATACACCAACGCAACGTCAGTCGCCAAGAAATTGTTAAGCTTATAAACTAATCATCATGCCCATTGCCTTTCTCCCATCCAAGTAGCACCTGGGCACGTGAGCGAGGTCCTGGCAATGAACACGGCAGGGGTAAAACCTGAAAATCCTAGGCTAAAAGAATGATTAACAATTATATTTTGCATCTAACGGGATAGTGATCTCATTTCATTCAAATTTTAATGACTCTATATTTTACTTTATCTTATCAATTGAGAAATAATATTTTTGTGTCAATGATTCTAATTGAAATATTAATAGAAATGACCTCAGGCGATTCCTTTATCAAAACATAAGGAATCTTTTAAACACAAGGAACCATTCAAATCTTGTTTTGATTCCAGAATCTGCCTGTCGCGAAGTGTCTTCTTGCACGTGAAATTTGATACACGTCAGCGGACAGATAAAATTACGCTTTTATTATCTTCGCATTTCATATTTTCAAATTTAATACTTATTATATTATCATACTTATTATCGATGCATTATCATCCATATCTAAAAACGCCACGTGCAAGAAAACCTATCCTGAGCTAATAAATAGGATACAGACATGAAAATGTTACTACTCACGGGTATAATAAATACCCGCGGTCACTATGCTCGCCAAAAATTCTACATAATACTGGTTAGTCACCCGTGTCGATTCGGACTTTTCATTCGACGACATGGTTGAGTAACCGGAGGAACAAATGCATGCGACTTAACGATTAGATGCGAAGAACGTCGTCGTCATCGATGTTGTGGCCCGGCGAATCCATCGTGAAACCTGCGCCATCGAATAAGAACCGTCGAATCCCATGGTAGATGCCACGAAGAAATCTGTAACAAAACATAGAATATTATAATTTGTTCTTAATAACAGTGTTAATTATTCTGTGAAAATTTCAAATAATAAAAGATTGATCTCTACCGAATAAAAAATTTGTAGGATAATACTTAATACGAGAATGAAAAGTTTACACTTGTCACATTTTTAATCAGATCCTACTTTTTAATTAATAATAATTTGTCACAGAATATAGAGAATAAAATTAAACAAAGTCCAAAACAAAAATCTATTCACATTTTGGGCTTTTGAAGCACCATAGGTCCTTTCCAAGATCCAGCAAGCAGAGGAAGGAGTGACACACCTTTAATAATAGTAATAATAATAATAATAATAATAATAATAATAATAATAATTATTATAATTATAATTTGTTCTGAAAATCAGCAAAGATTGTTAGAACAACTTGAGGTAACGGAATACGAAACTCTACGAAAACTTGCAACTTCAATAACAAAAAGAATTTAAATTCTAATAAACTCTAATTACTATAACACTTGGAACATTAATATAAAGATTTAAAACCAGACTTCACTTTCCAATTAATAACAATTGTTGCAAAATCCGAGAAATAAAATTTATTGAAACGCAATGTGCAAAGACTCTTACATGCTTGAAGTTGAAGCACTGCTGCTATATCCTTTCCGAGAGAGGAGGACAAAGTTAAGTTGCGGAGGAGCTGTAACAAAATGTGTGAAATATAATCTGCTCTGAAAAAACATATTTTTGATTCTTAGAAAGTTTAGGATAATGAACAATTAACCTCTATCCAAAGTTGAAAGTAGAAAAGTAATATCTGTCTTGGAATGACCTGCTGTGGCGCGATTTACCTTTGGTGATTTTTTGGTTGGCGAGGAGTAGGGAGGAGTGGTGAGGCTCGCCGCTAAGTCGAACGTGCATCCAAAAAAAAAAGATGTTTTCAGCAATTCGATATTACGTTCCAAGTAAAATAAACAATACATCAGACTAAAACAAGATGAGACACGTGTATAAAAGTAAACGCGACTGAGCTAATATAATTCAAACGAACAAAACTGCAATAAAATATCAGAAAATTATTACCGTACATACTATTATTGACGTAAAATCGAACGATTATCGAACTATATTCAAACTATAGTTCGATGTATCAAGGAAAAGGAAAGGAAAGGAAGAAAAGAAACGGAAAAGTAAAAACGATAATAAAAGAATTATCGAGGAAAAAGAAGAGAAGAAAAATGGTCAAGGGGAGTGAAAAGGGAAAGAATTTCACTTCAATAATACGTGATTGTACTTCCCGATGTAGGTGACCTTAATCAAAAACTAATAACCCTCTAATTACATTGAAAAACGATAAATCGCTATAAATTGTACTGGATTATCGATAGAAAATGAAGTAAATTAACATTCTCACCATTTTGAAGCAATGTCTTGGTGTTTTACAATAAATTTTCCATATTTACGACAGACTCTCAACAGTTACTTCCTCCTCCCAATACGACACCATGCGAAATGCTGTTATTTCAAATCTTAATCCCTATTTCTGCCACCAGAGCGCAGATGACGCTCGCATATACTGTACAGATCGGATTTTTCATGCCCACGTGTGTTTTTGTCAGTCTTAAGTACTTTTGTGAAACGTGATTCTTCGAAGAGTATTAGATTCATTTTTCATTTCATACAAAATAGTAAGAATGTTTCGGCAGGTAATCTAAGTTTACGTTATATAAGATACAAAAGTTAACGTATAAAATTAAAAACATTGCGTTATTTTTAGGTTATCCCACGAATAATACCAAATATCCGAACAAATGCAATCCAACAATCCGAAAGAAAACAATTATGTATTGCTCCTATTGAGAATACGAAAATAGAAAAAAGTAAGCAATAAAACTTAATTTCTTAGATCGGGGAATTTGTTTATAAGTGTACCGGTTTTTTACATTTTTATATCTAAAATGAAGAATATGAACATCAATATGATGCTTATGATATAGAAATAAGTAACATACATAATTTATGTATCTTTAATTGGAAAGTGAATTTCAATATAAATCATTTGTACGTGTATTTCTCATGTGCTTTTGAGAAATACAATAATGTAGTTGTTTACATCTTGTTTCTATCACAAACAAGTATTTAAAATTTTACCAGGTAAATAGTATTCTCTCTCTCTCTCTCTCTATTAAATATTAATCGTATGCTTAATCGTAGCTATAAATCAAGTTACACTACTAGGAAGAGCAGGAGGTAATGCACAAAAAAGGGGTAATGATGAGCATCCTGTTGTTATATTTTCTCTTGCCACACACAACAACTATAGGTATAGCAATGGTATGTAGAATTAATTAACTACATATAACCTAAGTTATATATCATAATGACTTCAAGTTATTGTATACATGCGAGAAATTTTACACGTTTAATTCATTAGTCATTCATTTTATTTAACTTGCACTTTATTGAAATAAAACTATATTGAACGAAATTTCAGGTGATTTAATGCAACGGACAGAGTGGCATAGGATATGTGTTTTTAAACCAACTTTACGCGACACAGTTTTAAATTATTTGAAAAAAGGACAAAGGGTATACGTATTAGGAAAAATAAGTTATGGGGAATTTAAAGACGATGATGGTACTACAAGGTCAAGTACTAGCATAATAGCAGATGATATAATATTTTTCCATTCTTAAACTATTATTATCTCTATAAAAATCTCTTTTATATTCTAAAATGTACGTAAAATATATAAAGTTAAGCGTAACAGCATATTTTTGTCTTTGAATATTTTCATATATCAGAGTTATATATAATACCATATATATATATATATTTTATTTTTTTATGTTATTATTTTATAATGTTTCGATTCTCCTAGAGAAGGATAATAAACTAACTCTTAAGGTTAGCTTAATAAGTAAATAAATCTTTATTTACACATTGCTCGCCCACTTGCAATGAGTTCTACAATAAACAGTTTGCAATTTTCTAGAATTGTACAGGTTTTATTTTCTACAAAATTTGTAAATAGAAATAAAGTATAAACTTTGTTGGCAAATCGGAAGGGAAGAGGATTGTAAATGCTGGGAGATAAAAGAATTTTCCAGGACATTGATGCTCTTTAAAAATTCTACAACACATGCGCGATACACATGTATATAATATATTTCTAAAGATAATATGACAATCCGAACTAAGATCGTAATCGAGATCGAGACATGGATATTTGCATTGCGTAGGGAATATTCTTTTTAGAACGTTCATTTTTAGAGTGAGATGTACATTCGTATGTAACCATGTGTGTGTATGTGTGTGTGTGTGTATAACGTTTATGGATTGACACGTAGGTCTAGTACTTACGAATAAATAATTTTTATTAGATGCAATCACACTTTAAGTGTATTAAATTGCATGTATAGGAATATCAAATCTTTGTCACGGTCCAAATCTGGGTTGTCTTTAAGAACACAAATTGCATATGTGTATTTCAATATATTTATCATTAATATAAATTGTTCTCTCATGAAAATTATATACACGATTGTTTGTTATGCATTTGCATCTTTTTATGATAAAAACTTCACGTAGATCACAGTATACAAATAGCGAAATACAACGGTTTTTTCTTCTTCAGTTATATAAATCTCTTGCTTGCTAATGCACTTTTCATATTTGCAGACTTATTTGTCTTTCCTTGTCTTACTTTCTTGCACACGCTCGCTCATTCACACGTACGTAAACGTACATCGATTCACTCGTAAGAACTTTTCCATACTTTCTGTCCCGTTTGTATGTGAGTCTTTTGTAAAAAATACGATCTTAAAACCACTTTCTAATCATACACACGCCTTCGGTCCCTAGTTACATAGCTTTTTTACTTTTTCTTTTTTTCTCTTTTTCTTTTTTTTTTTTTCTTTTTTTGTTTGAAGTCTAGGTTCCGTTGGCGAGGAATGTGAGTCACAATCGCATCGACAACGAACGTAGAAATTTCGATTATAAATTTCTCTTCGGTACTAAAATATATATATATATATATAATATATATAGAGATTTATTTATACATAAATTTATATTCATATATATATGTATATATATAACTCTGGCCCCGAATTCCTTAAAAATGTCGCACATTTTTGTCTGCTTTCATAGAGTTTATTATACTTTTTTTTTTTTCTTTCTCTCAATAGCTCGTCAATTTATGTACAAGTATCTACTATAGATGTAGGGATACAAACGATCTTGAGTATCGTTTTGACCTCTTGAAGCGGTGATCGCGTCATTTTCCCTTTTTGTTTCCTTTTATACAGCACACTAAACTAAACGCGTATATGTACGTAATTACCGACGATTAGATTGGCACAACTGAGTCGGTGCAACGGGAAACTAGTTTGGAAATTTTCTCCAATTTAGTTATTTACAAAATGGACCGTATAACATTGGATGCTCTTTAAATGATTTGAGCTATTATTACGTTAATTTTAAACTAATATCCAGATGTTGCTCGTAACAACTCGTTTTCCATTTCTTCGTTCAAATAAGAGAATGTTGGATAAATCCAATCTCTAGTTATACTTAAAAGCATATTTTACCCCGGGAGAATTTACTTTCAGGTTAAAGTTTACATCACAGAAGAACTTTGGAATAAAATAGCTCGATCGTTTCCCGAACACCGTTTTGTACGTTCGTCGATAACGCTCTATAAGCATTTCTAAAGTAGTTCGTTGTAGAAGCGAGAAACGTTTCACACTCGCACACGTGCGTTCGCACGAAGGATGGAAAACGGATGGCGGAATATCCGCGAAAAGTTCAAGCTTCACTGAAGCGTCCTCCACAATTGTAGCACGACAATCGGCTCCTGGCGTCCTTGACAAGGTTCCACGCAGCCAATTATCTATTTGAAACGCGTGGAAATTGATGGACCGCTGTTTGTTCGTTGCTCATCCTCGAGCCCGATTCGAAATCGGTTGGACGTTGTTCGAAGTTGCGGCCAACGTCGAAATAAAATGCATCGTGATGCAGTTTACTATTCGAGGCGTGTCATCGGCTAATCATGGCCGAGGCAACGTTGTTGCTGCTTTGGACACCATTTTTTTCGTCGCTTGACGCGGTAACTCGCACGATATTTTTATTTATCAGTCTTTCGTCGTGTATTTGCTCTGTAAAGATCGATCGCACGTCGGTTGCCAGTTTGCAACTAACTGGTTCGCGGGTTCCGTTCGAACAGCGGCCGAACAATCACGATCTAGCGATCTTTGTACGGCAACGAGTATCCCTAGATGCGTGTGTCATTCCGAAAGCGAAGGCTAGAGCGACTTTGCCAAGATAGCTGGCGTATTTAACAGAAAGTACATCAATCTTTTCGCATCATCTCGAAACACGACTGTCTTTGATCGAGTAACGAGTACGTTCTACAGTGCAAGATCCGTTGACTCGATTGGCGTTAAAAACGCACAGTCGGGTCGGTGCTACGTCTCGCGTCACTTTTTCTCTTCAGAATCTTGATTAGTTTTCACGAGATTATACGCGTGACTTCTATACTTTGCGGGTGGATCGTGAAGAGACAGAGGTTGTTGCTGCTGCTGCTGCTGTTGTTGTTGTTGCTGCTGTTGCTGCTGCTGCTGCTGCTGTTGTTGTTGTTGTTGTTGCTCACTGGATGGCTGACTCATACTAGACATGGAGAGGTCCGTCGGCATATCGATTTCCGGCTCGACGCCACTTCCGCCTTCTTCTTCCGGCTCTGACTTTATCCGCATTTGCTGACGCAGCAGAGATATGTTCTTTATGTTCTTCAGCTCCGTTGGATTTCGCAGAAACCTAAATACATTGAAACCTGTTACAAGCGAGTTCTATTCCGTTTCGTAGGAAGCTCGATATTAAAGTTTCAACTTCTTAACTCGACTGAATTACGAAAGCAATTAAGTACATATATAGAGGAAATTACTTCATTTCAACACGTACGTAAATAGTTAAGGGTTTGAATAACCTCCAATTATGTACGTCTTTGTGTGTTTCGCTTTTCCTCGACTAGCTTTTATGCATTAGTTGTAATCGTCATAATATAAATATTTTCGTTCGACAGCTTTATATTCAAGCGGCTCTATGAAAATACATTTCACTAAAATCGTATAAACATTTTCTTAGTATTTAATTGAATAACGGAAGAATATTTATATAATAAACTTTGTATATTGTTATTTTTCGAAGTTTTCGAGGATCGAGGGATATTGCCAAGCATTCCTCGAAGCTTATCCCTCGAATCGATGAAATCGTTCCTTGGATCAATGAAATATTCCTACTTTTACGAAATCGTCTCAATTTCCGCAGCTTATTGGATAAATATCTGTATTATCCGGCTGTTAGTTGGCAATGTGACAGCTAAATTATTATAACGACAGAATCAACTTACTGGTAACAGTGTCGTTCTCCTTGGACCTTTCGCAAGATGTTCACTCGGTAATAGTATCGGAGGGCTCTACTCATTTTATCGTAATTCATCGAAAGATGATTCTTCTGGATGCCCCAGAGCCTCGCAAGTCCAGGCGGGTCGACGATTTTAAATACCCCCGTTTCCCGACTTTTCCACGCAATGTAGTGCGTATACCGTTGCGACGGATCGTTCAAGAGTTGTTGCAGAAAATCCCACAAAAGTCTACCATCTGCGTGACAAAGAAAACGACAAGGAAATGTTTTTATACGTCTATTTCGAGTCAGCTAATCTACGATATTATTATTAATTATATCAGTTTCGTATTGTCGTTACCATCTATACCGGATATAGTTGAGAACAAGTTTTTACAGGGCAGCTTGAATCGGCTCTGCGTCAGTTTGTCGTACGTATTAAAATTTGTTTACGGCGTTTGGACATTTATTACGAACGGATATTATTATAGTAGAGTATGCGCGTATGCCTAAGTGCGTCTAGGAATATTTTATCTGATACTTGTAAACTTTCTCTCTCAGATTCATTGCTATCTAGTACAGAATTTTTAGGATCATGACCTTCGCAACATTAATTTCAGATGCGTGTCAGGTACTCGTAGTGTTGCGTTGCAAGAAATAGTAATGAATAACTTTGATACATGACCATCCAATGATTATCAACATCTTCCTCGAACGAACCGATTGTTTTTTCGCGTCTTTATCAATCCGTCGTTTCGATTATTTTCAATACGTACGTATCTACGAATCTATGTGAATTTTTATATAAAAAAATTACCGGATCCGTTCGGCAGACACGTGTCTGTAGGCGATTGACTCGCGGAAAACGCGGAAAATCTGGAGACCACCGGAGACAAAACTCGAGCGCAAAGAGAGTCCGCGGAATGGAATCTAGTCCGAACTGGCAGACAATCGTCGACGAACGTGCGTTCCTAGTCAATCTATATACGTGGTGCAGGCAAGAGCCTCGTAAAATGCATGTCCGCGAACAAGTATCTCGTTCTCCATTGGAATGCAAAACAAGGGGCAACGTCTGCGGCCAAACGTAGGAAGAATATGCTTTTTAGCCCGTTTGGCAAGCAACGATCTCGCTGTACAATAGGTAGGATTTACGACGCGACATTTGCTATCGGAACAAGGCAAGACGAGAGTGGAAAATTGAAAAATACAGGCTGTTCGTCGAAAGCCGCGTACCGCCGGATCTCATCGTGGACACGTCGCGTGGAATCCGAGACGCTACTTACTCGTATTGGGTTCCGGGGAGTCGCTGGGGAAAAACTCTCTCGCAGCGCTGGCAGGGTTCGTTCTGAAGGCACCGGGCGTCAGAGGCATCATCGGTTGCGTTAACGTGGGACTGGGCTGATCCTTGACGCAAACTTCGCTTAACCTCTGCGCTGCGAGGGCGGTCGGGGTGGCCGGTGGGCTTCCGGTCGCCGCCTGTTGATTGTCCTCGTCCGAGTCGCTTTTGTAAACCTGACTCTGAGTACCTTCCGTGTGGCCCGGCGAACCGGCTTGACTGTCGACCGAGGGCGCCGGGGACAGCGTCACCGAATTCGCCGACATTAACGAGGCCAGATTCGCCGTGTACGGGTTCTCCGTCCAGGTTGGGGTAGGAGGATGCGAATGGGGGCTGAGGGGATATGCAGAGGGTCTCGTAGGCGTCACCGGACTGCTGGGAAGACATCTTTGAAGCTGGCTAAAGTCTCTGGCCAGCATCGACAGCACGTTGTGCAACACGTCGCCAGCGCCTGGACACCTCTCTCCCAAATCCGCCTTTGTCAGCAGGCAGAGCGCCTTGCCGTTCATTTGGAACATGTCCATGTCGAATTGGGGTAGGTCGAATTCTCGCTCGGCCCATCGCAGAAACGTCGCCACATCCTCCCGGGACCATAGCCGTGGATCCGAAGCTGTTGGACATTCGTGTTCGATTAATTTCTTTCCGCTCTTTCCTCCTCTTTTCCTTCTTTCTCTTTCTTTTTCTTTTTTTCTTACGCTTATGGTCTTTTTGTTCGTCGAGACGACGGAGAGACCGAGTCCGAGATACGAATACACGAATACGCGTGTATCGGATGCTTTTAACATCTAACGATTAAAAACCTACGTAATACATTTCACGTCGGTTACGTAAAAATATTACTTAATTGGCGACTACGTAGAGGCACGTTTTTCTTCGTACTTTCATTGAATAATGTTATAGTGTTTCTACCAGTTCTGAATATAGTTACTAATTACAGGCAATTATATAACTTTGTCGCAAATGCAAAACGTTGTATCTAGAACAAAGTATACACGGAATAGTCGACACTTTTTCACAACGAGGTATTCCAAATCCTTGTAAAAATACATTTCACTCGACCGCGATCGTTCTACGGTGTAATTTTAAATCGAAATACGAAATACGTACGAAAAGTTTTAGCTCTGCTCGTGAATCAGATTTGGTGCAAAGTTCGAGTAACAGCGGTAATAGATTTTTCGCTCGAGTAAATTTCACGAATGGCAGTTGCAACGACAAACGTATTCGTATACATATTTAATTACGCGATTCAATGACCACGTACTCGGACGTTGAAGGTCTCTAATTCGTGTGTATTTAAATACTCGGAACAAACGCGTGTCAACATATTCATATTCTGATTTATGAATCGTAACAACGATATATGAATAATTAATATTAGACGTTGTTAGAAAATATGTAGGTTGAAAGAGAGGGAAATAGGAAATAACGGTAGTAGGATGGTTAGTGACAATAACGAGAGTCTGTGCGCCAATGACCAACGTCGATAATCGCGAACGTGTTTTTTCGTCAAATAAAATTTGAAACTCTTGCGGGTAGAGGAGAGGAAAATCAAAGTGGGAACTTACCCAAACTAGCTGGTAGATGCGTCTTGAAGTCGAGAAAGGGACTCGGTGGCGGATGAGTGGGTGGAAAATTCATGGCAGGTCCGTATCGCCAGAGCAGCTCTGTCGGGCTAAAAGGCAGAGATATACCCGGTGGTAGTCGAGAGTCCATCCCCGTCATTCCACCCCCGGCCGAGACCGGTGGCAATTGCGGCAGCTGAATCGACGGCAACAATTTCATAACACGTTTTTCTCTCTATCTTCTCCTCTCTGAAATCGACAAAACACCAACATTTTCAAATACCGTTCGACGACGATCGTTGTTGGAGCGCGCGGACTTTTAACTTTCCGCAAAGTGGCTCGCCAAAGTGGCTTCAACGATAACCTAACACAAAAATCACGATTCCGGGATTAGGTTAAATTTAAAAATGCGATTTGTCGATAAGTCGATACGTCTATTTCGACTTGAACGTAAGTAGGAAATTAATAAGGAGGAAAAGAGTGTGTCGGAGACGCGAAGGAAAGGCAAAGATATTGGCACGCGAAGGTCGTTGCGCCATTGTTCCGCACCAGGAAATTCTCGTTCGGGAAGCGTCGACCACGTGAACCGATCGTGAGACAGAGAAAGAAACTTGCCATGGAATGAAAAAAGAGAGAGAGGATGATGTTAAAAGGAAAGAACGGAAGCGCCACGACACCAAACACCTCCGCCGTTTTTCCCCTCCGATCGACTTTACATTTTACGTCGTGTCGCGTGGACCTATTTTTGCAAAGCTATCGATCACATCCACCGTTTGTCAGTTTTTATACGACACAGGCAAGAAGAGGAGGAAAAGGCAAGTTCCCGCAGACGCGGCTAATCATCGCGAGCAGAAAAGAAACAGGATGCATCCTCGCTTATGTGCAATCGCCCGTAAAAGTCAGCAGACTGCGCTCGCGCGAATAATAAAACCTCGATATATCTCTGCGGAAAAGATATTTTTAAGCAGAGATATCGACATATATACGTATTATGCGGATATACGGCCACGAACAAGTTGTCCTCACCAGTTTCTGAAACTGGTAGCTCGAGGCAGGCCACCGCGTTATCCGCGAATCCGTATCGACGCAATTCAACCCGGTATCGAATTTGAAATATTGATAATCTCTCTTTTTTTTTTTGTATTTTATTACACCGTTACGGTACAACGATGTCAGACGGCCTTAGTCGGATCATCGAGATCCGTACGACCGAAACGCCGCTCTATCTGACCAACAGACAGTTTTTAACTGAAACGTACGTGACACGTCGTTAGGAGTAGCAAGAGAGGGAAATGACCTGACTCTGCCCTATCTTATTTCCCACTGCCTGCTCTCTTACCCTTGACGCACGAGCAACAGTCGAATAATGTGGGTTAATTCTCGGAATGTCACATCTCCGGATATACGAGGAAACACGGTGCCGGCCGATGGCCATATATCCGGACGTTGCTCTACCTACCGCTGTATTATACACAGTAGGATAGATACACGCTAATTATCGCGAAACAGCCAAGTAATTACGATGTAACGCAATAAAATAGAGATATAATATAGTAATATACCAGGACTATTATTTGCGTTAACGTATAGACGAACGTAGAAACTTGTAAAAATTGGTAAAATATGTATTGCGATAGCTTTGCTCTAACGTAACTCACGATGCGTTGAAAATTAAACGTTAATGAAATCGCACGCTTATTTGTTAAAAGAGCAACGTGGAGCATCGTAAATCTCTCGTATCAAGATTTCACCGTTCGTACTATCGATGCTCAAAGTGCGCTCTCCTCCTTTATTTCCATTTCCCGAATATAATCGATAAACGCCGTATTACGTTGGAGCGTGTACAATTCCGCATTGTCTCGTTACACGATACCAACGTTCAATAGCAAAGATACGTGGCGAGAGATAAACTGGTCGCAGACCGTTTTAAACGTCCTAATTGCCAAAGGCCTGAAAGGCAGTTTTTGTTTAGAGGATCATTCGAGCAGTTTCTTGCGTCGATTACGACTTCCGGTACAACTTCCTCCTTTCGTTGGCTCGTCGCAACCTCCAAGCCGGAAATGCCCGTTCTGGATGCTCGATCGATCACATTCCGTCTACCGGATTTCGTTCTGCCAGGCTTACGCGACTTTAATTTTTACCACCTCTTCACCCTCTCCTCCCACCTTTTCCCACCTTTTCCTCCCTTTATTTATCGAAAAAAACGGCGTTTAACGGTATTTAATATAGAATTTAACAAAGTACCTGACTAGACGAACGAAGAACTAGACGGCGCGCACTTTCACGCGTTCAGAGGAGATTCTAAAGCGCAAAGTTTTACAAAACGCGCGTAACGTAAAAGGATATGCAAGGTCTTTTCCACGCGGGTTGTTCCATTGCGTTCTCAAAAATGCGAATTCGCATAAAAATCCGCCTACCAATCCGGCTACCAATAACTAATATCAGGAATGCGCAACAACGTCCATTGAAACATTGTAGGCAATTAAAAGCAACGAAACTAAGGAAAATAACGATACTAGCCATTCTCCGCACTCTACAGGTTTGCTCGTATATAATTTAGCAGAGCATATTGCCCGGCGGAAAACACCAAGCGCTATCTTCGCCGATGAAGAGAATTTCATTTAGATGCACTGGATAGCGTAGGCACTTGAGGTCTGCTATCATTTTTAGGATTTAACGCTACAACCACCGCGACTCTATCCTATCGCAGGCTACGAGTTTATTGATTTTGCGCGCGATTTCAACAAACTTTGCTCCGTTAAATACCGTTTCACCCAGTTATACTCGATGATATTTTGGTAATGCTTTGTAATTTCGTAAATCTTTTCTTCTTTCGAATTCGACACATCGAGAAGGGCTGTGTAAGAAGGTAGAGTGAGTATCGTTCCTTTTCTCCAGTCTATTCCATTCCGACAAGAATACAGAAACAACAATGTGTCCCATACAATTTTTGTTTGAAAAATCGATAAGAAAGATCGCGGCAAAGAAAACACTGTGAAAATTGTCTCTTTGGAATTCTAGCGTCACATCGAAAAAACTCGATTTCCGCTAAAGACAGTGACTCACTCGTTTTATACATATTCTGAGTCATAACATTTTCGTTGATTCACACATTAAAAATTACAATGTAACGATAAGACCGAAATCATTCTTTCAAAGAGAGAAATACAGATGGACATAATTTAGGATGCCAATACCCTATACTAGAATATGAAAATATTTAATTCAAGTTCAACACGAGCTATATTTATTGACATTCTTATTTATAACGCGTCTCATTAGCACGCAGCAAAATTTTCTACAAAAGTCACGCAGTGGAAATAAGAAAAAAAACAAGACGGCAAGAACGAGCAAAGGGAATTAGCAAAAGGAAACACGCGTTCAAAAAAACACGCATATATAATTTCATACAGGCAGAGATATGCATACATAGAGAAGCCTATAATCTGAATTGGAATAGCGATAAATGTAAATGTAAACATAAACAGATAGGAAGCGAACATTCTCCCCGATCTTCCTTAATGTCAGAGGTTCGTTATGTCTTATTCATAGAAGCTGTTGCGTAACTAACGACAACCCGAAGGAAACTACTACAATTTGATCGACATTAGCTGTCCCCCACACTTTCTGCCAACTGTTTGCTGGCAAACGCTATTTCGATATTTAGCAAATCATAATTTTCTGTTAAAACGCGAGAGAGATTAAAGCCTAAGCCCTAGCGCGATATTAGCCCTACACGATAAAGCCCTATCTCGCTATTTAAGAGAATCTTACCTTGTTGGTAATTAGATTTTTTTTTTTCACGTTCAACAGATTACGGTTATCGATTATTTATCGATCAATGTTAGTTCCAAAGATACAGCAAATGACTTTCTTGTAAAATCGTAGCGCGTTCCCGTATATGCGAAGACCAGACGATTTTTAGCGATAAACGACGTTGCTCTCATACCGTGCCAAAATATATATGGCCGCAGTCACCTGAAAAAGGTATTCTGCAAGCGAAAAATCGAACCAAAGATAGGAAAAGAACGAAAACTCGCTTAAAAACAACTGGTCGAAAACGAACCAGCGCGCAGACGAAGCGTCAACTCTCACTTTGCTTCCTTATCGTTATGCTATCGTACTTTGTCACGACAAAATATTACAAGTGTTACGCGGATTTACCGCAACTGCATCTTGTTTTCTTTTTCTCTTTCGTTCGACGCGACTACTACACACGGTTTGTCGTTAGGCGACTATTCGCCAACAACGGCACAGAGGTTTCCAGGCAGTCACCGTCTATAAACGCTATCCACGGGCTCACAGCCGCTTAAAACTTTCGTAATCAGACAGGAACGAGTGCTTTCAGCTTCGGCTATAATTTGTTGACTATTGCGATTGTTATCGGGTCTCGCTTGCTCGACTAAACCGAAGAGACCTCCGATCGACTATGCTCCTTTTCTCCTTTGTAAACAAAATTCCAGCTGTACAAGAAACAAGGCAGATTCGTCTGTTTGCGCGTACGTCGCAAAACTGTTGAAAAAAAAAAAGCGAGTTTGCGGTTAATGCACGCGATTCGAAGCAAAATAAAGGTCGCGAAAGAAAAAAAAAAAAGAGGTAGTTGTAAAATATAAGAGAACTCCGAGCCAAGCACGAAATCGTTCTGGTTAACGGTAGAAGGCGGAAGATCCTTGAGGAGGATTTAAGATTTATCGCAGAGCCAAGAGTCGATTCTCCTTTCTTCCGGGTACTCGTCTGCTTCCTCTCTCCTTCTCGCTTTCTTTATCTTACTCACGGTTTTCGCTAATTCCTGTCGGGCTTCATTATGTGGCAATCTACTATTGATTCATCGATAACAGAGGATACATCGCTGATAATAAGTTGATTTATTACCGGCGTAATACAAATTATATTAGCTGTTGATCGACTCGTGGAAAAGGTTGGCCGTGCCTCGAAAAACTCCTAAACGTAATTGAAAACGTCGCGAGTTTTATTGAAAAAACAATTTCGTTTTACGAGAGATTTTTACCTATATCTTTTCTTTCTACTACATAATTCAGCAGCATTTTCAAATTACGATATACGCATTCCTATTATTGTGAATTACGTAACACAGGTATTTATGGCGGGCAAAGTACCATTAATTTTATTAAAATTAACGCAGTAACAGATCGAATTAATTATAATAAATGTTAAATAATACCGTTTAATAAAAGTAAATAATAATAATAATAAGTGAAAAATAAAGGCCTATTCGTAAACAACATTTAATTTCAGTAATTAACTTCAGTATTTTAAATAACAAATAGCTTATCTCTGCCTTTCGTTTCAACTATCAAATAACAAACGGCTCTCTATTTAAATAATTATATAATTGAGAATTTACTCGATAATGCCCAACACATCGACTATGACTCACTTCTGAGAAAGCGAATAATTACAAAAGCCATGTCGGTTTTCACTTGTACAAACGTTGATATAAATTGGCCACGTAAGATTCGACGTTTATCAGGAAACAAGAAAGGAAAGAACAACAACGAAAAAACAGAAGCCGCACGAAACCAAAGAATAAAGTGTCGATCACGTTACCCGACGTTATCAGTCCACTTCCGCGTATAAAACGGATTAAAAGAAGGCTTTCATACTTGACATTTCGTAATCAATAACTACAACACTCTTCCATGTAACATCGTCGACGACAAAAATAAAAGTACATATGTACTCTCGAGATGGAAATACCTTTGACAAATATATTCCCATTGTTTGAATTTAGAAACGTTTGGAATTTTACTTCTCACCGATGTGAAGTGGGGGTGTGTAAACCGATGATTTATCGATATCATCCGATATCGTACTTACATTCACATTTCTATGTGCAATCTAGTAGATATTAATATCGTCCACTTTATACCAACGTTCTTTTTATTATAACCGTAGATTAAATTACTTGTAATTTACCGTTATTTACTACGTACTACATATAGCGATAGAAAAATTGTCAAAACTTTGCTTTTCCAACGAGAAATCAAAGTGCAAATTGATTGATTTCTGCAAATGCCATTACGTATTTCGACTCGACGATTAACATCAGAGACGTTAATACGGGAAATTATTTTTAATTATCCGGACCTTGGAGCGTACAATGTACACATCGAGATACAAAGGTACACACTTTGTACCTTATCTGTATTTATCCGTAACTCAGGTACATGGGACGTACGTTCGCAGGACGTCTCCGCGCTTATTTCAACGCGTACATTCACCTTCTCGAATATCGACATGTATCTACTAATCACCCTATACGTTCTATACATCAGACACAGGCACAGAACGTGCCAAGCAATTAGGTCAAGTCGTAGCTTGACAACGATGGAGAATTCTTCTCGCGCCGAAAGTGGAAACGTTTCAAAGATTCGCGGAACGCATCTATTCAGAATCTCCAAACCGTAGTCGATGCAATCTCACTCTGTACACTGGAGACGCGATATCGACGTGGAAAAGAAAAGTAGAGGAAGAAGAAGGATGGTTTGCCGGTGCCCATCGACTCTTCGAAAAGCTATCGTCCGAATTTCGCAAGCCAAGCATAGGAGACGGTACAAGAAAATTACATAATAACAGCGATGCATCTATAGAGAAGAGAATAACGAGGGAAAACTTTCTCCGGTCCCGGTACACTCTGCTTACCTCCTCTATAATTTTCGTTACGCTCCAACTGCACGATGATCTATCGCACATGCGCCACGTAAATCACCGATTACACAGATTTCCTCGCAACGCCGCGTAGATGATCGTTTAAACGGGAGTTTACGTAGCTTTGGGTGCTTATCTGGCGCAAACGCCTTTTACGAGAACGCCGATACCCGAGCGGATTGTTTCCGGAACCTCTTGATACTATAACCGATTTTCCTTGGAATTGAAAAGGAACAGGAACGCGAGGCTCTCGTCAATGCGAGGAAGCGTGTGCAGCAGCGAAAAGTATCTTCCTCTTGCATTCTGAAACGTTATCAGGCTTTAATTCCATCTACAGTTGTGCAGAAAATTCAACGTACACCTATGTCGGCAAGCAACACTGGCCGTACATGGAAAAACGAATATAAACGGATATTCGAAATAAAAAGAAACAATACGATATGAGTTGCTTCCTATAACTTTGCATCGCAATATTTTTCAACGCGTATAGGGGCTTTTCAGCGTTGCCTGTAATATACATCCGAAGCGTATTTTCATTTCGATCGTGTGAAATTTGCAATTTTTCTCTTTTCCCCTAGTAAAACAATAGTGAAATAATAAAACTCATAAGGATATAATACCGAAACGCTACCTGCTTCGTATCGATTCATACGGTTCGCTAGCTTTACATCTCGAGACGTGCTGCATCGCTGGTACGTAGTCGATGCTAAAACGTACAATTGCATGTGTCAGGCACCAGACATACACTTTGACCATTCTCTGTAGTCATCCATAATTCGAAAACTAAAGTGCCTGGGATATATTCTCATACGACGCATTTTACTCATTTTAACGTGTACTCGTGCAACTCGTCAAGTATGGGCATGCATTTACGAATCTGTTTACATTACAACGATGACATACGACGTGTAAAACGAAGCAAAGGAAACGTTTTCCATTGAAAATTCCACGATAACCGAAGCCACTATTATTATTGATTAGGCAAGCCATGTAAAGTAATATAGTTTGAGGTGGCGTCAAATGAAACTGTAGTAGCGCCGCTTTCGTACCACTAACTGATAACCCAATACCGCAATCGTTTCGCAAACAAAAATTGCCAATATACGATATATTGCCGTACGTCATTCCTTCTCTATTATCTCAATATAGTATCACCGTTCAGTCATCTTTTTTGTATTCAGAGTTTTCTCTCTCTCTCTCTCTCATTTTATAGACGAACGCTTCTTACATTTTTTCCTACTCGCGACCCGGTTTTGACCGGCATAATTTTCCGCAACTCCAGTTACATACGTAACAACAAGAAGGTACAAAACAATCGATATATAAATAAAGTCTGAGTAAAAGTAATTCTTCGTTGTATTTATAATTTTATCCTTTCCTCGTCTAACCATCTACCCATCTACCTACTATCACCTAGCCGTAAAAAACGAAAACGCGATATCGTAAAATTTATCCAAAGCACGTAGATTGTTCGGATGCTAACGACAGTAGAAAAACGTCAAGTATAGCGATGTAACGAAATGGTTTCGTTCCGATAAATACGATAATAACGACGACTTTACACGAATGGAAACAGCAAACGAAAGTGGGAGCGAAGAGATGGCTTCACATGCCGAGGCACTCGTGGCGTTCGAAAAACAGCGCCTCGATAGTTCCAAGTACAAAAAGAATGTGACTCGTTATTGAAAGAATTACGCGACTAGGCAGACGATAAAAAGATAATATGATAATATGATATAAGGTGTATGTTTAAAGAAGCTATCGATTAGCCTTTGTCCGTATTCGAATAAACGAAATTTCATATCGGGAAAGTGATTGTTCCATTATTCGAAAATTTCATTGTCCGAACGGTTTTGTCTCCCTATCAATCCGGATAAATGAACCTCGTGTCTCTCTCTCTCTTTATATATATATATGTAAAGAAAAAATACTAGACGTTGGAATAGTTTGGCGAACCACTGCAACTCGGTGAGTGGAATGGAGGAAACGAAAAGGGGACCGGGGAAAAGAAGAAAAGCAGAGTTTCCGCGACCTTGAGTTGGTCGGTGAACCCGATGCTCGCGCGTCCGCTTACGTCACGCTCTCGCCAACTCACAAGGAAGTGCTTTCTCGTTCCTCCGCGGGCGGAAAGAAAGAGAGAAAGAGAAGCAGAAAAGAGAGATGCGGGCCGAGATAGCAGCCACTGGCGTAGCGCACTACGCAAACAAATCAACGTCCGTCCACTTACTGGTAGAGGCTGGTTCAAACAGAGCCAGTGCGGTAGACGAGTAGCGAGTAAAGCCGAATCTACGCTGTTCACTTTGGAGAACCGGCGCGGCTCGTTGCCGATTTATATCCTCGTCTTATCCGCAATGGTCCTTCAAACCCCAACAGTCGGTACACAGCGAGCAACGTAAAGTCAGCTTTGTTTCCTACTAGTTGCTACTTTTGTCTATCGCATCCGAATATCGAAAGGCAGGCGAAAATCCCGTCGATCCGACCGAAAATTCAGTCGTGAGAGAGATAAAGATGCATGCTACGAACAGACGCAACGAACACCTCTTCGTCTTCCGCGTTGATCTTTCGCGACTCAATTTCCGACTCGGTTTTCCGTAGCCAGCGTCGGGACCTATTTACGCGATCTCGGTCTGCAGCAGCCTTAAGCGTATCTTGGTCAGTTCGTCGACGTGAATGTCGCCGCCGCTGCAACAGTTTGACGCCACTCTTCGTGCAACGGTGAACGCATTATGGCCTCTGCGTTATCGCAATTAAGAACAAGCATGGAAACTTTTTGCACGCCGACGAATCGCTCGATAAACCGATACCGTGTTCGCACAGTGTTCACGTTCACAGAGAAGCAGCCACGCGGAGGATAGAGGTACGCTAGCACGCAGATCTTTGTCGTTTAAAGTCCCCCAAATGACGCGGATGTCGATTTAGATAATTTGCTTAACGGTGCGTACGGTACTGGGTGCTCGTGCGTCACGATGGGCGTTATTCGAATAAACTTTTAGTCGAATAATCAGTCACGAATAAAATTTTATTCCGCGCTCTATTACAATTTTTTTATTTAATCGTTCGTCTCAATTGTATCATATTCGTTATTTTTGTTATTCCTTGCGCAAAAACTAAAGCATCTACATATATATGTATATATGTATATATATTATGGGCGTTAATTCGTGATACAACTGAATCATCAAGAATCGACCGAAATCAAGAAGAACGAAAATCAAGGATTAGAAAGAGTTTCTAATTACATATATATATATATATATATCCGTTTTGCAAATTTACCGTCTATATCATTTTACGGGTAGCAAACGTGCTACGGCCAACTTGATCAGGCACACGCTACTGCTACGCTTATTATTTTCAACAGTTTAACAGTTAATTATATTATTAGACCAGGTCCTTGGACGAACCTTTTGTATCTTTTTTTCTACCTTTACCCGGTTCGTTAATACCTTAATACGGGGATTCATTCTCCGTGACTTGTATTTCGGTTTTCGTATTTTACTGCATCCAGTCCAATTACGTGTTTGATGGATGGGATCTTAAGACGTTCGTAAAGCGTCTGGTTAGAGATATACCAAGCAGCATTTGTCACGATTCGAAGGGTTCTCGGCTGAAAAGTTCGAAGGATCTCGTAATATTACTCATAGTAGGATTATAATTCTACGTAAAAGTTTGGAAGAAAAATACGCGCAACGTTTCGTGTTTTCCCAAATGATTACCGTTTGTCCGTGAACTTTCGTGTGCCGCGAAAGCTCTTTCGAATCCATTATATCGTTTAAATTACAGGAAATGCCACGGCGATAATTCACGTTCGAAGCCATGAAATTGCCAGTAAGCGGTGATTCTATCTGGCGTATCATCTATAATCCGGTCTTTCTTCGTCCCTCTGTCCAGTTACGTAAATATGGAAATCCATGCGTGTACATCAATCATACGATATCGTTACAGCGATTATAACGATTCATTTTGTTAATCGTCTATATGCACGCACGGAACGAGAATCCTCGAATCGGAATCTTCGAATTCGAACGATTAATTAACCCCACTGCGATACGCACGCATTCTTTATTTACGATCTTGGCTTCGATGTAACTCTCTCGTTGGCACCAAATGAAGAAGAAGGCTCGTTTCGATCCGCTAGAAATATATCGTTGAAAAGTTGAAAAAAGAAAGAAAAGAAATAGACTGCAACGAATTCACACGCGACACACCATACATACACCTTGCAAACGAAAACGGCAAAAGAAAAAGATGGAAGGTTCTTGGCGGTTCTTTCAAACGATAACCTGCCGCCAACTTAACCCAAAGTCGCTAGTAGCTGCCAACTTGAAAAAAGTACAAAAGTGCTAGCCTAGTTAGAAAAACATGAAAATAAGACTGAATTGCCTGGCAAGGTTCTCGGCAAACGAAACAGGCATACGTTTCTCGCGTTTCGTTCAAACTCGAGATACTTTTTAACGCTAGAATAGTACGTACGATTGGGTCGCAAACGACCGAAAGAACGCAGTACGGTTAAGAGACCGTTCGTGTCGAATCGTTATCGCGAAAACAAATTAAAAAAAAGGAGAAAGAGGGAAAAGAGTGGCGAGCGAGGAGAGAGGTTGGAGAAGAGAGGGTCAGTGACACGTCGTCGAACAGAGGTTTATCAGACGAACGACCGACCCACGTGGTTAGTGTTCTCCGCCCTCTTTTATACCCTCGATCGCCGCGCCGCTAGGAACTACTGCCGGAAAAAAACACGATTAAACGTTATTCCTCGCGCGTTCCGTTATACAGGGTGTTTCTAGCAACTGGGACAGGCTGTAACTTGGTTGCAAGCGAAGTTGGAGAAAAATCGTGGAAGGAAATTTTGCACCGTCTAACGCGCGCTATCTTACTGCCGTGCTAGTTTCTATAAGTGGAACGCCATAATTTTTTCCACGTCGTTCGATGCGTTTTTACATCCTCTAAGAAAAGTTATCGAGTTACGTAGTTGGACGGGAAAAAGGCCGAGTTTAAAAGACATTGCAGTCGTAATTTCGTAAAACTTGGCATAGGAGAAAGAAGAAGCGCGCGGAAACCAGAGGAGAATGTACGGAGAATCTATCCGTTGCTTGTCTTTCGTTACGCTAAACTGGGTGCAACTAAAATGGAAATATCGTTAAACCACAGTATACGTAAGATGATTCGCAACTTGCATCTGTCTGTGACGTATGCGTAAATGTTGTAAAAAAAAAAAAAAAAAGTAGATAAAATTGTGTTTTTGTAATAATTTACTTCCATATCGACCGACGATCACAGATACTATAATTGTATCTCCTTCGAACAAATCGATATTTCAGATGAACGATAATGTTGAGAACGCTAAATATCGACAATATAATATCGATCGCCCGTACCCTACTTTAACGACAGAACATAACGTTTCAAACCCTTATTCTACCACATCTCGTACGGAGAACGATCTTTACGGAAAATGTTATACATCGGCAGATAACTTGCTTCGTTTTTAAAGATTGCAAAGATTTCGCGCTGCTTGCTCCGTTCTGTTTAACGAAACGATTCTTATTTGCCTTTGTTTGTCGAACGAGTAACGTTCGTGGAAGGAAAATGGTAGAAAATCAAACGTCCTTATATACCGAGGAAAGTGGCGCGATTTAACACGGTCGCGATAATTTCGAACGTGAAAAAAGACTCGTCGCAGTTAACTGTTACACCGTGGAAATGGTAGCGCGTAAAAGCGTAGAAAGATAGGAGGCGGTGAAAGATATGGAAAAGCTTTTTATCGGGCAGAAATTTCGTCGAACTTTCCAACTACCTGTTACTCGAGAAGAAGCGAGGAAGGAGAGCGCGAAAGATCGAGGGTGAATGAGAATCTCTGCGGAGGTACAAAGAGAGCATCGAGGCCTCGGATGCACGTGCGTGCAACTAACGCCGACCGGAAGTCGATAAAAAGGCTGCTTCACCCTCGTCACTCGGCAGCAGCTCCTCCTCATGGGAACCAGCCTCTTTCTTCTCTCTTTATCCCTCCTCTCGCTTCGCTCTCTCCTCCCGGTTCTTCTCTCTCCTTCCTTCTCCTGCCCCTCTCGTTCCACTCGTCGCGACATCCCTCGACATTGCACCGTAGCGTGCCAGCCACCCTCATCCCGGCACACAGAAGGTTTCTTTCGAGTGGCCCAGTAAACTTGAAAACTATCCTCCGAAGATGCACTTTGCTCTCCAGAGGTGTTTCTTTCTCCCGAAAGAAGATGTCTCTCTCTCTCTCTCTCTCTCTCTCTCTCTCTCTCTCTCTCTCTCTGTCTAGAGAACAGAGCGTTCCTTCTTTCGTGATTTTGGCTTTGGATTCATCTCTCTCGTCAGCGATCCGCCTGTTCTCGCGTCCCTTTCTCCACGCCTTTTGTAACACGCGTGTCTTTGCCGACCACCATAGCGACAATCGCTATCCCGCTAGACAGATCGCAATCGGTGGGCGGCAACAAATTTTTTAAAACACGCGACACCTGACCGTTTAGTCGGAAGCCGCCGGCTACGTTTCATCACCGCCGAACGATGGATCCACGCGAACAACGCGTCGTTGGTTGCGGCATCAAAGCGGAGAAGCGTAAGACGACGCTAATGAAAATCGCGTAAATTTCGTCGTTCCGGGCAACTAGGCGGTTGGCTTAGTTTCCCAGCTACGTGCAAAAATATCCCGCCGCTCGCTCTTAGCTCTCAAGCTGGATTGGTTTAGTGGCGATATCAATCAGCCGCGGTGAGGCGGCCGTCCAGCGTTGTTTATATTAATACCGATAAGGGGATTTGCGGAGGCTGCCGCCTCACGGCGGCTGATTAATAGCGCTACTAAGTTAGCGCTGACCCGCCTCAGCCTGAGAATCAAGACCGGGCGGCAGGATATCTTTCCCTACAACTGGAAAACTAAGGCCAATCGCCTGTTGTACGTACAGGAAAAATACGCACGTGGTTGAAAAAATCGGGCAAAACCACCAGCCTCGTTACGTCTGTCTATCGATCCTCCGACGAAGCGAACGCGCTTTTCACGAGCATCAGTACAACGAAACGCGTATCCAACGTGCCTCTTTCGTCGTTTTCCTTCGTTTTCCCTTATTATTACTACTTATTTTCCTGTTCGCGCGCCCCTTTTTTCCACCTTTTCTCTCCGAGTGTGCGTTCGACGAGTAAGAATCGCGTCTCTCCTGCTGCCAGCTACCATCCGCGATTTTCAACCGGTGTACCGCGACAATTTTTCAAACATCCGCGCTACTCGACTGTTTAGCGAGGAGCACCGACCCGCGATTCCCCTTGAACAAGATGTCTCTCGCTCGACAGCCAACGTTCCCACTTTCCTGGCCGTGGTTTATTTATCTTTTTACCTATCCTCCCGTCCAGGCGCTCCTATAGCGGAAAGCCCGTAAAATCTTTATATCTACGATGTATCCGCGATTTCCGACCCACGTGTCACGAGAATTTCCAACGAGAAATAATAAGAACTTTTAATGTAAAGAACGTTACGTCACATTACATTAAATACTTGATCGTATTGTGCGACTGAAAGAATTCTAGATAAGACACTCTAATTAATGGGGATAAAAATCGAAATTATCTATCAAGGAGCAGCGTATCTTTCTTTTTTCCATCGCGTACACGATCGATTGGTATTTTAGATAACTCTACTCGATAGTCTCTGTAACGTTGACAATCTCTGCGCCAGTGTAGGAAAATCCCTTTTGCCCGATTTCTAATTTACAAACTGAAAACGAGCAAAACTTTGCAAATAAAACGGACAGTTGTACGAGCTCGGACAGTTACAAAGGCCAATTTCTTTCTATCACGTTACAATTGAATTTAGCGGATTAGCCCTGGATACATCGATCGCATCGCATCGCATCACGATGCTCTAATTACCGGCCATGAAAGATAAAATCAGCGCCGCTCTTTTTCTCCATAATTTTCACATTAAATTACGTTCTATCGAGGATGAGTACGCGTGTGGATATTTTTGAAATGTAGTATACCGCGTAGACACGCTTACGTACTCGCGAGACGGACAGTAATTAAAGGAATCATGTTTTCGGAACGAAGGAAGGAATCGATGAAAGTAAAAGCGCACGTACAAGGGTCCGCGGGCTCTGTCAGGGCCGTAAGAAGAAACTTTTCATGCAGTTAACGCGCGTTAGAGCGAACGACGTGTAAATATAACAACAGTAATGGTAATAATATCTATAATACCAATATCGGCTGGAAAGCAAACGACCGTGGGTGATTAAGGTAATTGGGATGGGGGGAGGGAGGAGGATGGCCGAGGCTGCTCGTCAAACTTACGAAACATCTTGTACATCTCCAAATCGACGAACTTTGATCGTTATCCGAATCACGCACTGTGAAACCAACATCGTTAAATTAACGAAAATCCTGCCGCATCTTTACGCCCATACGAATCTCATTTCGACGCTAATCGGTCGCGAGTCGAACGTTGGAAAATATGGAAATGGGACGAAAAACTTTGCGATCCTTTTTATTCGCGCCAGCTTTATCCTTGGACGCTAACGCGGCGGATCGAACGTCATCCGCCGATCGTTCTCCGTCCGATTTTCTCACGTAGATTCGTATTGTTTGCTACAAATGCACGCTGTTTATCGAAACAAGCAACTTGCTCCAACGCGATTCGTACGTCTCGGCCGAACGTGTCGGGGCAGACGCCGAGCTCGTCGAGCGAGTCAAATTGCAGGTCGATCGTTGGCGCGTAAATCGGGATAAATAAGAAAAATAGATTCTTTCCAGCTAACGAGCCGACTCTAGGCAGGCCTTCTCTTTTCCAACACGATCTACAATGCCGTGAAAACAAATGTCGACCGATCTTTACCGATCGACTGGACGCAAGACGAGACAAGTCCGTCGTGTCGTGTTCGCGAAAACAATAATTGCACGAGTAATTTCCTTTCGCCTTACGCGTATTCCGCTAATTTCTCCGATTTCTCTTCGACCCCAAAGAACGTTGGGACAATTTACCGACCACCTTGTATATATATATATATATATATATGTGTCGGATTAGCATTATGATTAGGGTTGGGGTTAAAGGGGCGTGAAACGAACCTTCGTTATGGTTAGACTTTGTCGTTATGCAATAGAGAAGATATTGACTAATGCAAACACGATTGTTACAGATATCGACAAGTAACCGTGGTAATTAGATACTCGAGATGCTTCGAGATGTTAGTGACAATGATTCTAGGTTCGATAACGAATCCACGGTCAACAGGATAACTCTTTATTAAACGTAAAATGCTTCAACACGCAAATACGTTTAATGGGACGCTCTGTATATACTTCTCGATGTGTAACTCTTCAAGGCGATCGCACGAATAATAGACTGATGGAATTCTTTTCCTGCCTTTTCGATTGCGTTCGTTTGTTATATACTGGTCCGAAGCTTCGAGAAGGTTCCAATCGCCGTTGCTAGGCAATCTCTGCTTGAAGTTTGATTGTTAATACAACGTGTGTCCCATTATATCGACATTCCCAAGGAAAATGTCCATCCCGTGACCGCGGCTACGTTCGGCGACCAGTTGTGTCACCTCGAACCCAATCCTACTATCACAAGTCTCGAACAAATACAATGAATGACAATTGTTTAATTACGGCTATAGTAGAATCTAGATTATAATATTACGGGATTTTCCCATAGTTCCAAACGGGAGGCTCCGGTGTCCTTCCATCTCCGACATATATATAGATATATAGATATATATGTATAACGGCTCGTCGCGACAACCACGATCGTAACTAGCCGATCTAATAGGAAAAATTGCATCCACGGGAGAACCGAATCAGTTCGCCGTATGCAACGTCGACGACCGTCTTAAGGATATCCTCGCACCGATTCCGCTCCCGCGAGAGATCGTCCGTCTATGCGAAAGAACAAAGACATCGAACGATCAGTCGACGCGGCTTTGGATAAAAGAAATTCCGACTTACGAGTCGACGAGTTACGGACGACGTTGTAAAAGCAGCTGACATACGCGGCCTCTTCTTCCACGCTCAGCTTCGAACAATCACGCAACCACTCGTTTCGACGATGCGACCTGTATCGTCGAGAGGACGGAAAGTTTGGCGGGTTATCGAGCGGTCGGGAAATCTGTGTTTATAAATACAGGACGAAGGAAGTACGGCGGCAGTTACGGCGGTACTAACGGCGGATAAAGTCGGCTCTTATTACCGCGATATTCGTCGTCGTACAATAATTTTCGATTGCAAAATTTTCCGATCCACGAAACCACTCGAGGCGCGTAAATTATACAAAGATGCAGACGAAACGTCACTGTGTACTTGCGACAGGGAAACGGACGATGCGAGCGACTGCAATAACAAAAGGTAAGAAGTGGCGCGGTAAGTTATATTTCGTTGCTCTTTTCTCTTTCATAAACGGCGAATTAAATTTAACGCGGCTTCGAACTCGCTAGAGTCGAAATCGATATGGAAAGGGCCTTGCGTATCGTATAAAAAGGGTCCTTTGAAACGAAACAACGAGAGATATCGGCAAAATGGGAACAGCGAAAATGAAATTCTCCATTGTTTATCTTGCATCGACTGTTACGTTCTATTACACGGATAACAATTTACACGCATAAATTCAATATGCTATTGTCGTTATCGAGACGCTCCGCAACGCTGCGTTCGCTAGTTGGAAATCCGCGTACGCGCGGCTGTGGCCAAATATCACGAATAATACGAATAATACGAATAATACGGTGGAATTAATCGTGAAAGGAGTAACCGGGGATTCGAGCAAGCAGTTGATCTTGATAATTCAACGGTTAACTCAATCAGCTCGATCAATAGGTTTTTAGATAACCTAACGGTCGATTAATCAAGATTCTGCGTGCACAAAGGGTCAACGCGCGGCAAGAAATTAACGAGTCTCGACCGAACGATCCTCGACGAAGCAGAGGGATCAAAGAGACGCGACGAATGAGAAGGACGAGACAAAGTAGAGAGAAAAAAGTCAAAGGAGGGTGTAGATGGAGAGCGAGTGTATTGGCTTCACGGGGGCAACCTAATCCCCCGTAAAACTCAAACTATCCCGATCGTTGCATCGTTGCAACGTTGTTTCTCATCGGCGGCTGACCTCGATCGGCGTACGTTTCGCCCCGTGTCTTTTTCCCCGTGTCCGGATAAAGATTGTATTTCAAGTGGCAAGTGAAGTTGGAAAGGAGGAAAAAGAACCGATAGAACGAGGAACCGGCGTAGGTATTTTAAACGCCACTTCCTCCTCGAGTTTTCCTCGAAAGAGGGGAACCGGATGCCATCTATCGCGAGCGTCTGCTTCCTTTTGCTCCCTCTTGGAATTAACCGGACGAACGAGAAAGAAGGCTGGCCAAGATGGAAGAAGAGGGAAAGAGTGGAGATGGAATTGACCGCTCGTCGAATTCTTCAAAGGAGGAACGAGGCAACGAGACGGAGATAGCGAAAAAGAAAAGTCCAAGGTCCGCGCTTCCGGTCCGGATACAGACCGGTTCTCTTCCCTGCGGTGCGAGAAGGAGAGAAGAATAGCCGTACACGTATTCCGCGATGTTACTCGTTACGCGATTCGTCTTTTTCTTCGAACCCGTGTATCCTATTCTCTTTACCCCCGATATGCTGAAATTCCCTACTTAATCTCTGTTTTCAGGCGGGAAAATTTTAAGCAAAATGAGTATACGAACGAGACGTTGATCGATGATAAACGATCGCTCGTTATATTTGTAATTCGACCACTTGTTACCGCTTGTTTCGGCGAAACCGAATTTCCATATCGACGAGACTGAGGACGCGCAACGCGAATTCCTGTTCGAAGCGAACGTTTCGTCGATCGATTCGTATCTGTACGATCAACAGTATCAAAAGTATCGGCCGAAAAATGGCGTGGAAAAGAACGATATACACGGCAGTCGGTTTTTCGTCAGGTTCGTCGTTCGAGTTTTCTCAGAAAATTCTTATCCGAAACGAACATTGGTGCTTTCAGACTATCTATTTACATGGCAAAAAGGCCTAGCTCCAGTACGATCGTCGAGTCGTAAAAATCACTTGGTCGTATGGTCGTTGCGCGAGAAACCTCTCTCTCTCTCTGCATCTCTCAAAGGTAGCGCAAAGGATAACGAAAGAGGCAGTCGCTAGAAATTTGCCGGTGGTTAGACGTCGACACCTCGTCCGTGATCTTAACGATCGATCGAGCCCTCCCCCGAGGCTCTGGAGAATTTTCCATTCCCCTTACCACCCTGCCGCGGTAGTGCTTCCTCCCTCGCTTCCGGGTTCCCGGCTCTTCCGGCCGGAATTACGTTTCGAAAGGCTTTCTTCTCCCGCCACCCTCGCCACCCACTTCCTCTTGCTTCTACGTCTTCTACGTGTTCTACGTCGTTTCTCCCCTTTAACCTCTTATCATCAGCTCTCCGCGACTGCGATAGAAAATCGACGTAAAAACCTTCCCCTCCATAGCGCTCTCTACGACTCTACGAAACTTTTCCTTCTTCCACGCTCGAGAAACGAATACCGCTTTTTATTTTACTTACTAATTACTTTCCAAGAATTTCCACTCATTTTTCTTCCTTCGATCCAACGATTGCACGTTTTAGCTTCGACTTAACCTCTTAACCGGTATCGTTCGCTCATTGGCGATTCGATCGGATTTCGGTTAGGTTACCCCCTAATTTTAGATTATACGGTTGTTAATTTTAACTCGCGTATTCCATACCGTACGCGATAAATGTCACCGATCGATCGTCTTCGTTACGCCAGATTATAGGCTATTATAGGCAGTTTTTAAAACTCGTTAAAAGCATCGGATTTATTTTAAGAAGAAAAAAAGGTCATAACCGTTCGCAAACTTTCTTATCTTTCTTCTCACTTCCATTCGTTATCGCGGAAACGTCCACGTTATCGGTATCGCAACAACGAGTCGCGAATTATAAAAATAACATTTCTTTTTCTAGATTACGATGCAATTAGACGGAGAGTTAACGCGTGACTACAAAAGTATTTTCCAATCGAGTGCGCTTTTTTTATCAGTCGTACATTCCATTTTTACACCGCGGTATCATCGAGTACGTCGAGATCTATTATCCGAACGTTCCGACAAAGTTCCAACGATCCAACGTTCTCGTCTAACGAGAAGATTCGATGCAGGAAATAAGGTTTCAGCTTCGAACGTCTAGATACACGATTTTCGCAAATACATCCTGCTCCACATTCGCTTTTTAGTCCTTTTTAGTCTTCGTTCAACCCGATCCTTGTACCTTTGCACAGCTGGTCGATCGGTACGTTGCTCTTTCCCTCCTACGTTTCCACCAGCCACTCGCCACTGTTTTCCGTACGATCGATTAATTCTGTTTGCAGTGATTCGAGTTTGGCCATGCGGCTCCTTGCCGCTGTTGCCCGCAGGACAATTCCACAAGGCCGTATCTGGCTTTAACGATTGTTTCGTATATCGCCAACTCGAGGCACAAACGAAAGCGACAGAAGCGATAAAAGCAGCCAGCCACCTACACCTAGCAGCTAAAATAGGACCAGAGGACGTAAGAAACGGGGGATGGAGAGACTTTTTAAAACTAAAAGGATGTGCTCGCTTACGGAAACGACGACGAGTATAGGAATTCGGGAAGAAGGAAATATGCGATAGAGGTCGGCGTGTAAATTAGCCGAATAATTAATTAAAGAGGAATAGAATACAAAGCAGATCACGCGAACAATGCTAAAGCGACGAGGACGTTGGAAGAAAGATGGCAAGTCAGCGAAATAGACCGGACAAATAACGCGAGTATCGTAATCGTTGAATCGATCCATTTTCTATACGGAGATCTACTACTTCTCTGGTTTTTAATCGATACGTCTCGTTTATTCCTCCGTATTTCCAACAATCTTTTTTTACCTTGTCTTTCCGTGCAAGTAAATGTATTCCAGTAAACGCAAGAGCGTAGAAATACTTTTTCGAGTCAGCAACAGGAATAAATATTCAACGACGGCGGTTAAATATTCTCAGAACTCGCTTTAGGGACTTGAGATCGCACGACACGTAACTCGGTCGCGAAGATCACGCGAATTCTCGTCGAGTAACGCGTCCAAGTCGAATAGAACGAACCGCTTCCCGGATCTTCGTCAATAGGCATCGTTGCAGCGAGCGAACAGACGCACGGATAAAGGAGGCTGTTGTCTGGCGTAGATTCGCGCCGAACCTCGGCTTTGCCCAACACAGGCGACACACGGCTTCTTCTTCTTCTTCCTCCTCCTCTTGTTTCTTTTCTTTTCCTTTTTTTTTTTTTTCTTTTTTTCCAACCAAGGGAAAAAGGAAAATAAAGAGCGAAGCGGTAACGCAGCCGCGCTAAGGAGGAAGGAATTATGCATGATTTTGTTCGGGCTCACGTGTTATGTAAATGATAACGTGCAACTTCCTGAATAACGATCAAGGAGCGTAAGCAACAGCCGCTCCGCTTAGTCGTCGCGTCGTATACTCGCTCGTCAGTGTATACTGTGCATATGTGCGCAAGTATGAGCGCGCGCGACCGTGCTCGCGCGTGCGTCGTTGTAAGTGCAAGAGAAAGAGAGCGGGTGGGCAGGAGGCAGGGCTACGCAAGTCCCTCGCTCCGTTTCCTTTTTTTTATTTAAATGTAATTTTAGATTTTTTTCAATGCCAAATGCAACCCCTACGGGTTATACTTGCGATTATTCTAATCGCGACATTATGTTAACGCGTGAGTTATTAAAGGGGCGATATACTTCGTTTTCCCGAGAACGTTAAACGGCCGGTTAAATTCTCCTTTCCCTCGGTTTCCACAGAATCTTCCTCATCGATCCGTTCGTATTAATAACAATAACAGTTTGTTTTCTCAGCTTCCCGATCGTCGAAAAGAGTTTGCAATTGTTACCCTGCCAATTTGTTAGGTTGCCTGCAACTCTCAACTATATATAATGATGTTGCGTCATTTTGTCGGTAGGAAATCTTTAAATTCCCTAATCGAGGAGGATAGATTATGCTTGCTGTTAGTCTAATTGAACGCAATAAGATGGCAATATAATACAGTAACTACATAGTAGTAAGAATTTGGAATGAGAGTACAATAATCTCCTTGTAACAGGCTATATTTCTAATTGCCTGTATATAAAATACCAAAAAAAAGAAAAAAAAGAAAAAGAAAAAAAAAGTAGGACACGAACATTTCAATCGGTCGTGCTTCTTTCCCTTTTTCAATTACATAAAATCTTGCTCACCGACAGATTCCCGTTATCGTTGCTATTTCGCTGTTAACGAATCTAATTATATTCGTACGTGAGATTTACAGGCCATCCGAGACGCTCAACTCATCGACAAAAGTGATGCGAGCGACGGATCTCTTAAACGTTCAAATCCAGAACAGAAACGTGTATCTAAATCGATAAATATAACGTGGTAAATAAATAATTTGAACGAGTCAATGTTTTACAAAGTAAGTGATTTATCGTCAATAACTCGTAAACTAACGGCTGATATTTATTAGAAATGTGTCTGTATATGCTTCGCATACAGCGTCAAGCGTGAACTATAACCCGCGACTTAATTTTCATAGGGACCTCGCTTGGAATTTTTTTTTAACACGTTTGAATTTCAAACTACATGCTCGCAACATCAGAGAAATATTGCTCGCGTTCCTTTCGTCTTCGCTATCTCCTATAACGTATTAAAAATAGGATATTTAATTTTGCCCAGAGTACTAGACTAGAATTTAATAATAGTAGCTGAATTTCCTGTTATATTTCCACTTAATAACTCGATACCAATTAAAAAAGCAGAGAGATATTACAGCTATTATTGGAATTAATGATTGAGAATTTTTAAGATGCTTTTACAGATATACTTTCTCGTAGGAGAACGAGAATGATTGTTGCAAGTTTTATCGTTATCTATAATCCCATACGCCGATTAACTGTCTTTTTCCTTGTAACAGTAGTTCCGTTGGAATGTAGGTTAGGTTATTAATCTAATTACAACGACGAGCAAGCTATAAACTTGGATAACAATTTTTCATTATTTATATATATCATTGTATTCGTATATATGCGAAATATGCATTGCTATAACAGTGTTTATGTATATCCTATATTAGATAAAAGAAAAGGAGCGGCTACTAAACGCACGATGTTTAGATACTTAGTTACGATGCGAGTTTGTTTACAACGCGTCAAAAATTCGATCGATACGTTTCACGTCGATAAACAACGTATAAATATGTATGTGTAAATTAACTGCAACGGTCGAACGACGATGGAAAATCCTCGACGACTAAACCGATCTTGGTCCAACGAAGCTCGATGACAGGCACGGACAAACTTCAAACAATTTGCTTTGGCTATTTACGCGATATCGTGCATTGTATCTTAATTTGAATACCATGTACTTCCGGAAAATGTACACCGCCGACATATAAACTAGGTTGATAAGATCCATACGAGTAGCTTTTGTCGTCATAAATAATAGACGGTTAATTAAATATTCTACGAACAACTCCATAATTCATCGTGCTTAATATGATGAAAAATGTGTAATCGTAATATTAAAATTGATCTCAACATGCGTCATTATCGTAGGAACGTAAAAGATGTTTCAAACTATTGAAACTCATCGGCCACTTGGCATTCGGTAACAAGGCTTGAGATATTTCAGTAACAAAATCTTACATCGACCATAAAGTCAGATTAATTTCACAACTCGATCAACAGACAATAGCGATCCTAATGGACGATAACAAGTTGTTCGTACTTTCCGATATAAACGTCGAAATTAAATAAGCTTTCCATTTCATAATGTATAAGTAAATTGTTTATCCCTTAAATTATGAACGATTCAAATCTTTTACATAACCTAGAAACAATGCCGCGGTCGAGATCGCATCACAGGCGTATTTCCGAATTACAGGCGAGGAAAACGATAGGAAATGCGGAAAGAAGCAAAAAAGAGAAGCGACCAAGTGATAGGACGAATGTTGGATTTTCCTCGCGTAGCCGTTTAAACAGCGACGTCGAACAAAGATTACGCGAAAGGGGAAAATAAGAAGAAAGGAAAAATAAGATGGTTACCTGGATTGCGGCTTGGCCGATAAACCGTCCGATGCGGCGTAATATCAATGGTGTGGATCGGTTAGTGAGTCGAAGCGAATCCCCTCGGCGGTCATCGGGCAGAAATCCGCGCCCTAATACGTCGCGACTACAGCCTGGCATCCACAGGTATCCTCGAGACACCGACCACGCGCACGTGTATCT
Organism: Bombus pyrosoma; assembly: GCF_014825855.1. Lineage (NCBI taxonomy): Eukaryota > Metazoa > Arthropoda > Insecta > Hymenoptera > Apidae > Bombus > Bombus pyrosoma. The sequence goes on along the minus strand of NC_057786.1, from coordinate 397,176 downwards.
TTTCTTCCGCTGCTTTTCTCTATCTCTCTCTCTCTCTCTCTCTCCGTTCGTTCGTTCGTTCGTTCGTTCGTCCGTCTGTCCGTCCGTCCGTCCCCCGGTCCCTCTTTCCCTCTCCTTTCTTCCGCACCTTCTACGTATTTATTTATACACCCATTCCAATATCCCCGCTAATCGTACGGATCCCCTATGTTGCTCGCACACAACCAGAGATCCCCGTTCAACGACGATTAAACGTTCAGCAGATATCTGTGCACGGATATCGGCTTTCGGTGTCCGTACGAGAAAAGTCCAGAGCTATCGAAATATCCATGTGTGTATACGCGTATATCACAGAGCTATCTACGCGGCTAAGTGTATCACAGTCGGCACCACTCGAATATCACTCTCCCTCTCTGCCGTTCTCTTCTCTTCTCTTCTCTTCTCTTCTCTTCTATTCTCTTCTCTTCCCTTCTCTTCTTTCTGTCCTTTTTACCCTATTTTCTCCACAATAGTCTACCGCAGGTCTACGGCGAGCAGTAGACGAATTCGAGGAGGATACGCGAAACGGATGGATTTCCTTTCACTTCGGACACGACTCGAGTCTTTCAGAGGCGCGACAACGACTACGCGACAAAACAAACTCGCAGAGTGTCGGAGCTGGCGAGCGACTGAGCCGCAAGTTGCGATCTCCGCTGGAAGCTTGCCGCCACACACCCCACTCCTCTCGCGCGCGCCATGAGAGACTGGCGACGGTGCGCATGCGCCGGACTTGCCGCGCCGTATAACGCGTTCGACGAACGGAGACAAATGGACCACCGGAACGCGCGACCCTTCGAGTCCGACGAGGACGAATAGATGGCCGGTTATACGGCGCGAACGGAAATAATCGAAGCGTTGTAATCGAGTGGGAAATACCATAGGACGTTGGAGGGGGCTTCACCGACTTCCTCGTAGCTTCCTCGTAATCGCGATCCTCACTGTCGACGCGAACCTACCTTTTTGCCACCAGCTCCGACGTCTCCCCGAGGTCGAACCCCACTTTTTCTAATCAATGCCGATTTATCCGTCTTTTCTTTTCTTTTCTTTTCTTTCCTTTCCTTTTCGCCTCTCCGTTTTCATTTTCGATCGAATTACGTGAAATTCGCATCGTCTATGCGTTAATCTCATCGAAATCGCAAATGTCTCTTTTAAATTACAGCTTCTGTTCGCTGTATCGGCAGAGAAAGATTATCATTTAATCGTACAACCAAGATATTCACTTATCGCAGATAGTGATCGTAGATGTGTTATTAAGATTTAGGACCAATGTTTCAATTACAAAAATGTTGCGCTCCTAAGAGAAAGTTCATAGTTTCCGAGTTGCATAAAACTGACGATCGTTCCGGGTTCGAGAAAAAGCCCAATTTTTTAAGATATCTGTACGAACGTTTTGTCGCAATCCGCGTGTCTGTACAGTGCGCGAATTTGTCATGTCGGAAAAACGGTTGAACGTATCAAACAAGCCACGAACGAGAACCGACCGGGGGTTAACGAACTGGCGACAGAGCATTCAATTTATTTTTGTGTAAGCGAAGGAATTTTCGAGTTTCGTGGCCGAAAAGGTGTCTGTTGACCTGACGAAATGTTAGATTACCGAATCCGACGAAAAGTAGTCACGTCAAATAATTCTGTCAAGCCGATAAGATATAAGAAGTCGATATCCCAACGACCTCTAAAAACAGTAATCTCTATTTTCTTTATTACTCGAATTTTTATTTAACCTTTAGGATATTATCGACGGTGATTAATCGACGAATTAATATCATTAGCGATTTCACGAGTCGCAAGTTGCAAATCGTCCATGTGTAATGAACTGCCTCGCATAACAATAATCGATTAGATAACAAAACGAGCGACGTTCTATCCGTACGTTCGATCGTATAAACAATTTTACATGAAACCGTGAAACTTTGTCCGTGTAGTAGAAATTTACGTTACGTTTAATCTAATTTGTCATAGCATTCGCTGTGATGTCGCAAGTGATAAATTAGTAATAGTAAATCCAACGATTGTCCAATCATGATCAAGACAGTTTGGCCCTTTGCGACACTTTTTCTTTGCTTATTTCTACTTTATAGCTGTCCAACTCGCCTACTTCTTTTCATTCATTGCGATATTAATTGTAACGGATCGCTTTCAATTTGCATGGTCGTTTACTTAAAACTCGAAACTCGAAAGATCGAAACAATCTTTCTTCCGAATCGTTTCTCTCTAATAAGTTTGTCGAGCGAGGAAAAAATTGAAATTTCTTGCCGCATGCGTATACACGTCATAGTTCCCTCGATGATAAAATCACGGAGCGGCTGTTTCCAGACGTTGATCGTCGTTACTTAACGAACAGGTGCATAGGTGCCGCGTTTCTCCCCTTTCTTCCGTTTTCTTCCGCAAGAATCGGCAGGCCAGTTTGAAGAAGGACCCCTCTGAGAAACCGATGCAGGTAGCCCACGTTTCAGGACGCCCACAAACCTGTTTTACCTGTTATATCCCGGCTGGCTTATGAGTACTACCGATTCTTACGCTTGATCTTTTCCTTCTATCTCCCTTTTCCCCTATCTAAGGGATCCTACGAAAACAGAGGCAGAGTCAGAGTCAGTGTGTGTGTGTGTGTGTGTGTGTGTGAGAGAGAGAGAGAGAGAGAGAGAGAGAGAGAAAGAAAAGACGGAAACATGAAACTTATTAATCAATTAAATCGGTCGACTCATCGTCGAATCGCAAACTATATTTAAGAAATTCCATATTGCGTGACATTTGATTTGTCGCAAGAAAGACGAGTTTGCCAATGATGCATTCACAATGTTTTAAACGTAGCGCAAGGTGAATTCGAGGCGCAGGAGTCGACCATATTTTTGGAAATATCATACGCGGTCGTCGGTAGAGGCAAGTGTTGAAGGAAGAACGAAGAAGAAAAAAGCGCTGTTTTCATAGTGTCAGCGGCTAAAATAGGAAATTGAAAAAAATTTTGACACAAGTTTAAGCGGCGCGGATTCGAGGCCCGGCTATTCACAAACATTTCTCTCGAAAAATATCGTGTCGGTGGTTCTTTTAGAACAAGATCCTTCGGAATTCGAGTCCAAGATTTAATAGGTCCCCGAGGTGGGTAGTAGAAAGGAGCCGGTAACTTTTCAGGACGATCCTTTCTTCGATCGATCAGATGTAAGCGCAAGCAAGCAGGATTCCGAGGAGTTCCATTGTGGATCATCGTTCTTTCAGAAGGAAAAAAGATTTTGACCCCGAGTCCTCGCTCGCACATACCTGTGCCATGATTAATGTTACGCCTCCTCGGAAACCTTTTTCGTTGCCTGACAACTGCCGGAAAATCCGGCTCACCCAATAACATCGTCTTTAACTCTGTGCGTCGCATTAAAAAAAAAAAAAAAATCATTTACAACTTGATATTTCTACTACGATATTTGGTAAAATCACACGTGTCGTATTCGTCTTGCGATATAAAATACCGGGGAAAGATAAAACTTTCGAGGGAGACAGAGAGAGAGAGAGAGAGAGAGAGAGAGAGAGAGAGAGGAAATGACAAATGGAAGGAGAATATAAATAGTGTATTAGGAGGCAGATTGGCGAGAGGGTCGTACGTGTACGTGGCAGAAAATTGGAGCTATTGGCAGGGAAAGCGAATTGCAACGAAAATCAAAATCAAAATGTCAAAGAAACTGACTTGGGCTATCGTCGATTCGACTTACTTAGGCCTCGGACTCGATCGAGCTAAAGATGAAATTTGTTCTAGCTTTCGAACAGATACACGATACATCGCGTAACAACGTTCAAACGATCTTTCAAGTTATTTTTTACAGACTCAAAGTCGCTTGGTTTTACAGACTCGGAGGCTCGCTTGGAAACGTACAAAGTCACGTGCATGAAGGAATCGTCGGTTTTGAAAATACCCTTCGTTACAACAGCCGTTCAAAGTACACAGTTGAAACCAGACCGATCAGAATTCTGAGCGTTTCGCGTCTTGGGAAGAGGAATTTGCTTTGTCGCGGTTACGTCAACGCATCGGCCGAAGGAAGAAAGAAAGGGAGATCTTGCAGCCTCGAAGAATGCCGTGTAATGATGCTGCACATCCGGGAGGACGACTGAAACGACGTCGATCCCCTCCATCGTCCAAAGGTCCCTTCTCTTCTTCTTCTTCTGTCTCTCCTTTCCTCCTCCTCTCCGTCTCATTTTGCTCTGCGCGCTTCCTACTTTATTTATGTCAATTATTATCCTCGTTCATCGCCTCTTTCCTCCGCACATCCCTTTCCCTTTGTTTTCACTGCTCTTCTCTTCTTTCTTCCCTCGATCGGTCACTCTACCTTCCCATTTTCCTAATCTTTCTTTTTCTCCATTTCTTCCGTCTTCCCACTTACAGTTTCGTTTCACTTCCACTTCTCCTTCAACTTTGATTTTTTCGATTCCGTTTTGTTCGACTTTAGTCGCCTCGTTTCCAATCTTTGTGTTTTCGCGCGCGCGAGCGCGAGTGTGTGTGTGTGTGTGTGTGTGTGTGTGTGTGTGCGCGCACGCCGTACATTATAATACAGGATTAGACGGAGGTGAGAGACGCCGTGGCGTAATCGCTTAAGAACACAGAAGGAGAAGGTGGAAGAGCGGCTGTACGAGTAGAAGGAGATGGAGAGCCGTGGATTAGAGGAGGAACTTGGTGAATCCCAGAGACTAGTTTCCATCATCCGTTCTCCTGTTTGTGGAGTAAGAACATTTACCATTCGAGTGCATCATACTCGCGGAATTAATGCCCGCTTAATCCACTCAAACTTGTACATTTTTTAGACAATAACGCTCGTAAGCTGGGCCCGCAGCACGGTGGAATCGAAAAAGTAACAGATTTTACGTCCAACGATCGTTGTTACGGTGTCTACGACCTCGTCGTTTAATTAGATATGCGCTTAATGCCGATCGGTGTTCACCGTGTACGTACCTGGGTTTTTAGACCCCGAACAAGATAGCTGTAACGCCGGCGAAACGTCGGACAGAAATTCCTGCTGGACTCAGCTTCTAGCCGACAGTCCCCAACAGCTGTCAAGCACGTAGGACGATCGGTGATCGCCTGTGAAAGCCTCGAATCTCTCAACTAGACACAGTCCTTGGAAGATGCGCTCGCGTCGCGATCGCGTAACATTTCTTTTTATCAAATTATTTTGACCCATAAATAGATCGTTTACGATCAGTAAACGTTAACGTACGTCGGTATGCCGTCCCGCAAGATACCACCAACATCTTTGTCGCAAACGTTGAGCGATATCAGCTACTAGATATGCAATAGTCGGATATACGATAGTGTTTTGGTCGAACGATATTTTGGATAAAGATATTGAACTTTCTCTGTCGATCAGGCAAACGAAGCGGACATTCTCCTTCGACTGTTACGGATTTCAAAGTTTTTATAATTATACATATACACACGGAACATCTACGTTCCGATATCCGATAGAACGTCGTTCATAATCACTTGCTATTTTAATACGTAGAGGTAACGTACGGATATCGCTTAAAGATTAGACAATGTTCGTCAAACTTTTGTTCGTCCGATGAAAAATTACATTCGCGCAAGAGAAATTTCTTTCTTTTTAAGAACGCGATAACGCTAGGTATATAATACGCGATAAGGATATATCATTGTTTCTTCGTATCTCACGGGATTAATAATCGATATTCTCATCCTTGAAACGTTAAGAGTGTCTTCACGTGTTACTCTATATTATACAAAGACAGCGTTAGTTGTTTTATATTGTTGACAAATTTCTTCTGCCTATACCGTTGTACGTAAATATTTCAAACAAACTTTTTTTTTTTTTTAATTTATTGTAAATCTATTAATTTATTGGCATCGTACATGGGAGGGGGGGCCCTTTCCATACTCTCTGTATCAATTTCTTTTCGATGCATTTTTCAATTGTCAAGGAAAAGGTGTTCAGGCACTTGAATCGAAAGACGATTAATTTAAAAGATATTTTAACTCTAATCTTGTAAGGCTTATCGCGTGAAAGACAAGGAGAGATAAGACAGTGTTTTCATGTTTATATTTTCCTTTTCTTTCGTACGCTTGACGATTCGATGAAATTAACATTGAAATATCAATTGAACCGAGCGTTTTCAGATACAAGTAGGAGAGTTAAAAGCTGCATCGAACAGCGTACAGAAGAACGTACAGGTTTATTTAAAAAAAACTTTGCCTAGACGAACGCGATGATCGTCGTAAAAGACGGAAAGTTTGACGACTCGAAACGGAACAAGATTCGTTTGAAACACTCTTTCAACTCTGAACACGAACATCTCGACCTTAGTAGGACTAAGTTCCGTAAAAGTTGAATTGCGTACAAATAACATATAATTGAGAGAGAGAGGGTGGGAGAATAGCTGAGGATAACGATAAATTCGTCTAGGTGAAAATTCGAGACACCGAAACGAAATCTAGATGGCGGAATTACGCGATATGACGATCGGCTGAACGTAAACTGAGAGAGAAACTGCGGCGATTAATTTTTATCGCGTCGATATTAATCTGGCCGACAGCGGCGATCGATCCAAGATTCGAATAAAAGATACAAGTCGCGCTACCCGAGCGAATCGGTATAGGCGATGAAATTGAGAAAATGGGTAGGCGCGTGCGCGTGCATTTAAACAAGCAAAAGGTACACGGAATTAGATAATCGTACAAACGTGGCAACTTAGTATGTATGTACGATGTTTCGAAACCTTTTTCCCTTCCTCTGTCTCTCGCTCTCCCCCTCCGCAGCTTTGCTCTCTCCTTCTTCCACGTAGATCGCTCGCTCTCTCTTGGCCTTTCTTTCTGCGGTCTCCCGCGATTTCTAATTGGGCAACGCAATTTCCTTCCTTCGACTCACAGGAGGAATTCCTCGATTGCGCCAACACCAACGTGCATTACTAAACTTTTCTCTCCTCGTCTGTCTTTCCTGTCGTCCACGCCACGGCTTCTTAAAACCGCGGGCTATTCCCATATGGGATCGCGTAACGGAATCACGGGGCCGTGAAAATTTGTTCAACTGCCACGAGCCGATGAAACGAAGAACCTCGATCGTCCGTCTTTAAACGATCCGGAAGAGCTCACCGAGCCTTTAATCCGTAACATAGGTCCGTAATTCTTTTTTTCCTTTTTTCTTTTTTCTTTTTTCCCGCAATTGCGTCGTTGTCGCGTTCGATCGTCGCGTCAAATATTCGGCCAACATTGAACTCCTCCTGGAAAAATATCAACTTATCAGTTAAACGCGGTACGAGTTGCGGAATGTCGTTGTCTCTGTCGCGCAAAAAACGTGCAACTCATGGGACAACTTTTACATTATAAAATTATTAAAACCACCAGGTCACAGATTCTTTTTAGTCTCATAGCTGTCTGGCAGAAAACTTGCAAATCACGTGGCCGAAAATGAGATCGATAAAGGTGGAAAAGAAAGAAAAGAGAAGGTCTCCGATCCCCTCGAAATAATAAATCCAAGGAAAGTTACTCGTGGCAGATGTTTTAGCATTTCGGATACTTTTATCCGTGCATCGATTATCGATATCGTGGCCAAGCGACAAACTCGTATCACTGGCGAAACTTTAAAGTTTACTTCCTTTTTTTCGAGACAACGACGAGAGAAGCGTCGAAGATACGGACAGTTTCAACGTAGAAAGCCGCGAGTAGGAATAAAATGGAATTTTATATACTAACGCAGAGCTGAATCGTTTCGACAATCAAAACGTTCAATGGAAATTTTCCCGGTTTCTCGATCTTTGCGGATCGATGGGGTTCCGCGTAAAAGGAAATGGTAACAAGTGTTAACGCTATAAATATAGCAAAGGATCGCTTAAATTTAAACTTCTTTCGTTTATTATCGATCGATGTTTTATTCGTACGCTTGTTTTACGTATCTTTCTACGTATACAACTGGCGTTACGCAAAATTTTCCCGGGCAAAATGGGGTCGCGAATGGGGAAAGTTTAGGAAGCGCCGTCGTCCTAAACGAAGGTACGCTATCTTAGCGCTCTGGGCAAATTGCTCCAATTCTCATTGCACCGTGTACGAAGCAGCGGAGCCTCTTTACATCCTCTTCGGCGTTCGCTTTCGTAACTCGCCTATTTGTGTATATTTGTCGCCTTTGCCTCCAACGTTTATCCGATTTGTCCGATTTATCCCCGATTTATCCGTTTCGTGTGGAACGGTAGCGCGTCGATAGGAATTTTAATCAGTGAAATTTTTATCTCACGATATCGTACTCCGCCGTCTAATAATATCGTTTCCTGGCGACTTTTCTCCTTCGAAATTATTTACCAGAAAAACACCACCGGTTATCGTCGAATTAAGAAGTAATTTCTTAATCGAAGGCAAAGAGACGTTTTCGAAAGACGTTCAAGCATCGTTACGAATCGTTGTATTACGCGTGACGAATTTCAAAGAACGTAGCTTTCACGTTCTACCGCGACAATTCCAAAAGTTGTAATCTTATCGGTGCATCGAGCCGTCAAAAATTTCTATCCATCGTCCACGAAAGTCGAAAGATCACCAGCCAAGATAAAGCCGGATAAATCCAGATAGTCTAAAGGTAAAGAACAAGGTAGAAGTCAAGCGTTTAAATGCAGCTGCAGAATATAAGAAACACGAACGAATTTACTCGTTTGATTTTGCATTCCTAGGTAAGGATGGCTTCCGGTTTACGCGGTGTTCGTTTACCCCCGTCCTACGTACCGATCTGCCATTATGTTGTCCAATTACCCATTATATTACACGTTATATTACATTTATCATTCGCCGCGCGCTAACGTAATAGGAACGAGCAAGACGAGAAATTGCGACTGTCGGGCAGTGAGTTTGACCGAGAGGTGGAAGAAGCGGAGGGAGAGAGTGATAATTCTCGCAATAGCCGCGATCGATCGAAACCGATTTGGTTGCGGACACGCGACTAGAATATCTTCGCCTCGTGATTCGAGTGTCCTGCATAATTGAGTGCATTCCTCGGCCACGCGGATTCCGCTTTGCGTCGACACGGATTCCGTCTGCTGCCGATAATCGTGCGAACATCGCGCGCTTACTCACCTTCGACGCGCGACAAAAACGCATTCCTCCTCGTTAACCGCTCCTACGACGATGATAGCGACAACGGGAATAGAGCAAAAATCCGTCTGCGGTCGACGGTTACGAGCGACACGAATCACCAACGATCGAGAAAAGATAAAAGATTTCTCGAAAACAAGGTGTTTTCGTTTTGCCCGACTCGCCGTCGATATTGCGATTATCTGCGTACGAGGAGAAACACGTTGTTCCTACCGAATAATCAATCACATTGACTCACTATGATCGATCGGCTGGTCCTATCTATCAAGACCCATCGAACCGATTAATTATTTCGAATCACGAAACGGGCAAAACAAATTTTACTCGCTGCGAAATCGTGCCGCGATCGACAGTGCAATTTCGATAAGCATCGCTAATCGTCCGATAGCTCGATAAACCTACCGCCAATTACGTAACATCGATTTACTTATTTCGCTTCCGTCAAGATAAATATTATTCCAGCCATTTGTCGTATCGTCTTGATCGAATTACATCGCACACTTTTACGTAGAATTTGCGTAGAAATTTGAAAGCGCAGAAACGCGTCTATCGCGAATACGGTGTGAGTCAGTCCGTACGAAATTTCGTGTTCGCCATCTTTCTACTTATATTTGTACGGAGACGTACATTCGCGGGAAACTCAATGGGATTTTTTATTTTCTCCGATAGAACGTTGCAGTCGCGGATACAACGCTTGCGAAACCATCGGAGAAATCTCCTTTCGTCGTCCGTCAGTCAGTCGTTCGCGCCAGTGTCCGATATCGTCGTTCTAGGCGGTGTAGGACGCGCGATACATCTTTGAATTTATTTTTCCGGAAAACGGAGCGTCCGGCGAAAAAATTGGATTCCACGTTTTTGTTTTATTTGGAAACGCGGTTCAACCCGTTGTCGATCATTCGCTGCCATTCGGTCCGGAATTAGCCCAGCTTAAGTATACCTGCCAAATTTTCCAACTGAATTTTCTCGCAAACGAAGCGTCGTACGAAAAAATGTTATTCCTCATTTTCGACTTATTTTTACACGTAGAATGGTGCACGAGTGGCGGCACACTACGCATAAACTTTGCGTATCTCGGTGGAATCGAATACTTGCCGGTGCGTAAACCGGATCGCGCGAAACAACTTTGAACGCGTTAAAGGCCAACGTTGCGTCAACGCGAGCTTTCCTTTGTTCGATTCGCCTTATCGAATCGTTCTGTCTTCCTTTCGGTTATCGTTTCGTCGAAATCGTTACCGGATGCTCTACTCCAATCACGCGGATCTATCGCGCTAAATATCGATTACTTGAATTACTCGGGACGCTTCACGGTGAATGGAGCGCGGTCGGCTGCTCCAACAAACGAAAATAAGTTTGGAATTTCCGCAAGAACCTGTACGTATACCCTGGTAGGATTTCGGGTGGGCAGATAACAGCTTGGACCGATAGATGAACGATATGGGCGAACAGGTTGAGACAAAGACTGCCGATAGAGTGGTGTGACGTTGCGAGGTGGTGGGCTGGCAAGGTGAGAGGCAGGGGAAGGGGCAGCGAACTAGAGACTAGAATCGAGTATTAATAGACTCGGGTGGCTGGAAGCCGGAACTGAAGAGCGCACCTCCTTCTAGTCGAGTCGCTCGTTCGAGTTATTCGAGCCGAGAAAGAGGGATATAGAGACGACGGAGAGGCAGTCGGAGAGCGTGCAGAGACAGAAAGAGAGAGAGAGAGAGAGAGAGAGACGGGCGGAAAGAAAGAGGGACAGGTAGCAAGAGCGAGAGAGAGAGGGCGAGAGAACGAGAGAGCGAGACAGAGAAGAAGAGAGGAGGGGGAGAGCGAGAGGGAGCGAGATATTGGCTTATTTATAAACGCAAGATAAAGCGTGGCAGTGCCGTGAGAGGAAGCCGTTCGAGCATGGCTCCCACGCTTCTAGATACGCATTACGTATGCGCCTTAGCCTTTCGACTCTCCTACGTCGCGCAACCGCCCAAATGGACAACCATGGAACCATCGTTGTCCGCTGATGCACGCGGTCTGACATCTCCGATCGCCCACCGAACGCGTAAACTACGTCAGCGCGCGAATATTCCGACACCTTTGAAACGCCGGCGGACGCGCGTACCAGGAACGCTTGGAACAGGGTTAAACCTGCCGCCGACGGATGTTACGTTTCCACGGATATCGTTCGAGTATACACAGGTTTTAAATATTTGGCTGGAAGGTTTCAGCGCTTCTTACGCTTTGTCCATTCGCGACCTCGTTTTCGCCGGGAAAATTTACCGCCGGTTATGCACGCAAAAGTAAATATACGGATAGAACATTAGCCCGTTAGATGGTAAATCGAAGGGCTTCCGCGCGCCTACGTCGATCGGACAACGATTTTAGCAAGCGGCCCGAGCCAACGAAGAGTATATAGAGCGATGGAAAAAATGGCCGGTGTAGGATCAACGCATCGGTACTGCTCGCGTGCCTCTAACGGGCCCGCCGTGTCTTCCCAAGCCACGTGAAAAGCCATGCATACACCGAGAAATCCCAACTTATAGATAATACGCGATACCGTACCGTTGCAACCGGTACTTTTCACTCGGTACTCGTTTCGAACTCGTGCTTTCCCGCATGCCGCTTTACCTCGAGACGGTTACCGCGTAGCCGGGCCACGCGCTTCGCCCTCCTATCGATAACCGAAACCTCTTTTGTTTCCAGTTTCTCCGAGCTGCTAGAAAAATTTCGTTTCGTCCCTCGGATTCCTCCTCCTCCTCCTCCTTCTTCTCGCGTACAAGCGATATCTTTTGCCGCTCGCAACGGACCACCGTACCGCTGTAAAGGCCGCTACAGCAACGTTTATAAGTAGGTCTCGCGACATCCAGTGGCCTCGCACGAAACCTGGTCTCGAGGCACGCCTCGACGAACGTCTCTACTTAACGCGTCATTCTCTTTCTCTTTTCCGGCCTCTTCGCGTTATGCAAACGCGGGCTTTCGTTACACTTTTTCCAAATGCCGCTTCCACCGGTCGTCGAAACTTTCGTTGCTCCTCCGGCCTAGTTTTCGGCCGAATTTTGCCAGTGAAACTCAACGTTTATTAAAAAAAAGAAGAAGAAAGAAAAGAAAAGACTTGTTGATTTGCAACGCTCCACGTCCGTATAACGGACGATAGGCGAAGACCAGGTTGGAAATTCGGAGATCGGTTCGGTTGACAAAGAGGCAGAAATTTGAAATTCGTTGGCGAGTTTGCTGGCAATCGGCCGAAATTTCGGACGAGTAAGCGTGGAAGAAAGCCGGGCGTAGGATTTCCTCGGAATCAGAGGAAGAGGTCGAGCTGACGGATACCCGGGCGAAAATAGAGTCGACCTCGCATAGACGCGTCTCTAGACACGAGGATAGACGCTAGGAATTCGAGTTCCTTCGTAACACGTTCTCGCGAGAATCGATATAAATACGACGACGGTATACCGAATTAACGCGCTACGTGGGACACGGGCAAATTTTATAGATCAGTCGCGAAACTGTTAAACCGACAGTCGAAACTTTTCTTCCGTAGCTTTTCGCGTAAATAGGAAATCGGCAACGATGCCGATCGACCAACGATTCCACGCCTCGTACCGCTACTACTAACAGCCTCTGCGACCGAGCTTCGGTACTTTCGTCGATGCGACGCAAAATGAAAGTTCAAAGTTCGGACAGGATGGAACGTTTATCGATAGAAGGGCACGATCATCCGCCGACACGAATATAATAGACATAAAGGTGTGTGTATAAGCGCAGAGAGGGGAAAGAAAGAAACGCGCGCGCCTTCTAAGATGGTAACGACGGAGAGAGGAAAATGGTGGATTTATACGGAGGCTAAGAGTGGCAGCTAGATTTGCGAAGAAGAAACGTCGGAAAGGTTGGGAACCGGCGAGATGGAGGAAGAGGAGAACCGAGCGGAACTCAGGTCCGCGGAGCTTCCTTTCCTTCGGACATGCCTCGCTGCTTCTTCGTCCTATCCCACAGATTACCAACAGCGTCGCTCTCTTTCCCTCTTTCCTCGGCCATCTCTGTTATCTGCGTTTGTCTGTGTCCCGAACGCGACGATACGGTAACCACGACAATGCCGATCGCTATTATAACCGTCTCGGCCTCGAGAGTAGGAACTACGTTCGACGCACCTACTTCCTGGACGACCATCGCCGACAGACAGTTCTTCTCCTCGTCGGTTACGACCTCGCCGATCGCCGTCGCCTTTTCTTTCTAATCCAACGGTTTCTTTGCCAGCCACTCCAGGTATTTGCAGAGTAGGTTGGCTATCTCGCGCGTTTCCTCGTAACCAACGTGTACTCCCCGTCCCCCGTCCATAAAGTCCAGAAGACTATACTTGGACGAATAACAAAGCGCGATAGCAATATGCGTAGCAATATACCTGTACATACCAGAAACGTAGATGCAAATACAGCCAGATACTGTACGCACCGCGATGGACAAGTAACAATTAATAAGAGACAGGGTTAAGCAACGTGTAAGCGATACTGTCGGCTGTATAATGTAGCCGGTAAGCGATCGATGCGAGAGTATACGAGAGTACAACGAAAGAAGGAATTATTTCACGAAAATAGGAACCCGGCCACTCTCCTCCAGTAAATAAATTACTATTATCCTTGTTATTCGTCGACGTCGACGTCGACGTCGTCGTTTCTTCCATTTCATCGTAACGTCTCCGTGACTGAGACGTTATTACTATTACTATTGTTATTATTATTACTATTATCGTTATTATTAACATTAACACGTAGCCGAGAAGAGGGAGAAATCGGACAGGAGGGACAAGGAACGATAGCGGCTCTAGCTTGGCAGCAGGAATTATCGGCCGTTTTCTCTCTCGAAGGTGTCTCGAGCACGTGGCTACGTAGGCGTGTATCGCGATATATCAGCCAGATATATATCGCGACTGGAAAAGCTCGATGACCTAATCCAAACAAAATAGGCGAGTCAACCGCTGAGATTCTTTCCTCCTTCCTATCTATCGTTTCTGCTAGATCTTTAATAAATATCGCCACGTAAATTTATCGTTTGTTTACGACACGCGGCTTCTTAAACCGTGGGCCGCGTAGCGGAATTACGATGCCGTGGAAATTCTGCCAACTGCCGGCGCACAATAATAACGCGCGTCGCCTCCGCTCCCAAGGATCAAGAAGAATCGATCGAAAACGAGACGAACGGCAAGCGTCGGCACGAAACTTGCTTTCGATCGTCGTCGATCGATGTGTTTGTTATCGGTATATTCACTTTGCGAATGATAAAAGTGTAAGGAAGCTGGCCCGCGAAACGTAAGAATTAGGTACGTTATTGGCTGCGCGACCTCCTCTCTTCGAGTTCCTCTACTCCGGATAATTAGATAACAGCAGGAAACCGCTACGAGTTGCATAATATCGATGTTGCGCAATCGATACCTTCACCTTATGCGCGACTTACGTCGTCTCGCCAAGTGAAAATCACAAAGAGAGTGTGTGTACGCGATGGTAGATGCGGTTGGTGGGGAGACGGTGGACGGAGAAAGAGGAGCGACGGCGGCGTTCGCAGAAAATCGAACGGCTTTTGCAAAAATCCTGCACGCGCGATCCTCCTTACGACGCGCCTACTTTGGATATTTAAATTTCCTACGAAGGCATAAAAAAATGAGTGGAAACGAATGGGAAGAGAACGTTTCAGGTACGCTTCCGTTTTACAGGATCTACGTGGCTATGTGAGCGGTAGACGAGAGAGACGTGGATCGGAAGGATTGGAAATCGGTAGGAAAGAGAAGAAGGGCGGAAAAAGGGGAAGGGGAAGGAAAAGATTGGAAAAGGTAAGCAGGTAGGCAGCAGAGTGTTGCGGCATGCTCGAGCGAGCGTGATAGGTGATGTCATGGTGGGTAAACTGCTGCAGGACACGCTACCGACCCTCTCCACTCGAGAAACCTGTAGCAATTGGGCCGAGCTGTACGGCATCGTTTATACGCTCGAACATGGAGCATCGAATATCCGATATCGATCATCGGCAGGATTACGTAAAACGGATAAAAACAAAGTGCGATTTTGCAACAACGGTAGCGGCGTAGGAAGGGCTCGCGCCGCACGTTACACGGTCAGACGCCGGTCTGCGATAATTAATGCGGCAAATGCGATTCCACGTCCGATAGAACGATAACGTACGCCTTGATACAGAAAACGAAGACGCGAATAGCTTAGCTACCTGAAAGTACCAAATTTCCCTGGTTCTCGGAAACGGGACATCGTACGCCAAGGATGAAACGAATAGGCCAAGTAGGATACAAGCAGCGACGCGAATGCCCCGAAGAACCTTCCTTTAGTCGCAAAGATACTCCCTTTTCCGATTTCGCGTACAAACAGATTCGCGTATTTCGCGTATACCCTGCGTATGAAATTGTACGTTTAAATGGAAACTCGCCTTTTTTATACAATTGACACGAAGGACTGGAGGACGTAAGAAGGAACGGAAGAAAAGAAGAGGAAGACGCGCAACCTCGTGGAGGAAGGAAGGGGACAAACTCGAACACGACGCACGAGTTGGAAAAGGTTGCCGCGACGCGGCGCGGCTCGGCGCGGCCGAAGCGGCGGAGAAAGTCCGCTTCCGGCTGAACGCGTTTTAAGGCGTTTTAAGGCGTACTCGGACACCGGCGTCGTTTACGCGCCGAACGCGATTATATAATCGTTTACGTTGCGAGAAGTAACACGCCAGTTATGACAATCCACCTTATGCCGCTAACCCAATTCCCTGGCTGGTCCGCCGCGTCCCCTCCTCGCTCCTGTCGCTTTTCTACCTCCGCAACTCGCCGTAACCGTCGCCTCGTCGTTTCTAGCTGCGCTACTCCAGCTGCGCTGCTTCAACTGCGCTAACGAGGAAATGCCAACAACGAGAAGCATCGTTGTCCACGTAACGTGCACCCTGAACCGCTCTACTCGCCAACGATATCGGTGTTTCCTGTACAGAGCGTCGCGTTACACGGGAAAAATAAAATCGCACGACGCCGACAAAGAAACAGAAAATACGACGTACACGTATCGGTGTTTTCTTCTGCAACTACGAATATCCTAACGATACTAACGGGTAATCTAACGGATGTTTCTTTCTAATTTCGACAAATTCTTCTCCGTAATATCGTAATTTCGTTCGTCCGATTACGTGGTGGAGGTCGAGCTACCTTGAAGATTCGTCGGTTAAGTAATAGCAAAGAGTGGAAAGTACATCGCCACCGGGGAAGATGGTGCGAATCACGCGGATTTCTTCGTTTAGTCGAGGAATACGAGGGACAGGTTGTTGGACGGCGAGCTAAAGAGAGCGAAGAAGGGGTCGAGGAACGTAGAGGGAAAGGCGATCGTCCCCCTGAGCACGCACGAAAAATCACCAGACTTCCTGCGACGACAAAATCATTATCGTTCGCTAGCCGTAATTAGTTTCGCCAGGCCTTCGGTTCCCACGAGCAACGATTAAACGCTTTAATAATTCTGCCGTTTTGCCATCTTTCTTAAAAAAACAGAAAAACTTGCACGACCGAGCAAATACGTAAAAACGTACGCCTCTCTGCGCATTTGTAATAATAATACGCGTAATCGTTACGCGCTGCGAAATGGAGCCCGGTTAAATAAATATTTCCGGCAGGGCGCACACGAAATTCATCTTTGTAATTGGGCGATAACACTTGATATGAACTATAATCGTTAAAGTAACTCCTTTAAACGATTTAAGATATTAATTTTGTATCAATCTGCTTTTGGTGAAACTTTTCGATAAAACCAGTTATGCAAATTCCAATTCGTCGAATGGCAAATACACCGTGCTATAAATTTATTCGTTTCGTTCATATATCACTTTCTCAACTTTGTAATAAATGCACCGAAAATGCACCGAGAAGCAACAACCCCTTGCGTGTAATTCGGTTTGTGCGTTAGCCAAGTCGACCTTGCGCTGTTAAAGTATCGTCGAGCGATCGGATCGAGTGGGTCTCGTACTATCCGATCGACCTAACGCGTTAGAAACGATGGAAGAGAAAGGGGGGGGGAGAGAGAGAGAGAGAGAGAGAGAGAGCTTATACGACGATACAAGACAGAAGTGGCAAAGCGGTAAGTCGGTAGGCGGACTGGGCTCGCGTTAGAATAATAGCGTTATTAGAACTAGAAACCATGCGACTTGGAAGGCATTCGTGTTATTCGCCTTTCACCGGTACCGCGGCTTAATGCTCTTCAGGGCCGACCTCTTCGAGAACCTCCGCGTTTCTTGTTCGATCGTTTCTTTCGATTCCTATATACACGGCTTCCTGCTCGCCGCCAATCTCTCTCTCTCTCTCTCTCTCTCTCTCTCTCTCTCTTTTATTCTCGATCGTATTCATTGGGAAAAATCGCCTCCACGCGTTTATCGCGCTTCGGAATAATAATCGGCCGTGCTCGCGACTACTTGCAACGCGTCGTCGGCAGACAGAAGACGAGCTGGAATTTTATGGAGCGCGGTTTCGATCTGCGCCACGTAGATTGCCAGGGTATGGCAGCGGAGAATCTCGAAGGAAGGTGTGGCAAACGAGGAGAAGCACGAGGAGCTCGGCAGGGGTTAGCTAGCTGGCTGGGAGGCATTTCATTTCCTCGGCGACTTCCGGCAAACGCGACGCTTCCGCCATATCGGGGCCGCCGCCGTCGCTGCCGCCACCGACGCCGACGTCGACGTCGCTTCGTCTTCCTGCGCTCCCTGCTTCCGCTTCCGGTTCCGCTTCCAGCCTCTCTGCCCTGCCCTGCCTCTCCGCCATCCTTCCTCACCCTCTTTCCACTACCCACCCACTTGCTCCTCCTCTCCTCTCCTCTCCTCTCCACGCCTCTCTTCCACAAGTCCGCGCCGCCCTTCCGCTTTCTCTCCGCCGTTCCCTTTTCCACTTCCGTTCGTTCGTTCCCAACCCCCGTCCACTTCCGGCGTTCGCCATTCTCCACCACCACCACCACCACCACCACCATCACCGTCACCGCCATCCCTTTCTATCCCCGTTACTTCCACCAACTTCTCCAGAGATTACTTCTATTTCACCGGCCAGAATTCTCCAGCCTTCGGGCGTTACCTCCTCCACGCTTTACGCTCTAGACGATCCTTCCTCCAAAGTCGCTGCGACGAAAACGCCCGAGAATCGATCTTCCCAGAGTATCGGGCCTGTCTTTTTTGCGAAACGGCAGCAAGACCAACCCGCAACCAACGACAGCTAGTTAGCTTTCCATCGTTTTCTCTTCTCCTACCTGTTTCTACAATATCCCGTCTAACAACAGCCGTCGTTCGGAGAAGGAGGACCGCGACGCATCGATGATAAGAAACGAGTTAAAAAGCGACCTACTTTCCAAGTAGTTTTTAGCCGGTTTTCCTTAGAAAAACAGGCAACGATCGGTCACGTAAGGGTGGAGCACGTGTGTCGCAGTTGAACACCAGGGTAACCTATCGCACGACCCGGCAACACGAGCCTCCGCGAGGGCTCACGAACACCATTCCCCGAAAGCCAAGCAAAAGCTGCGACTCGTAGGCCACGGTTTAGCTTCGAGTTACAAATTCGACCGTACTTAACGAAAACAGTCGACCAATTATTTCTTCGGACGAAAAACGCCGTTCCCGTTTTTGGTAACGCGCGTGCTACGGGCTCTACCCCTCGATATACGTCGTCAAAGTTCGCTCCGAGTCGCTTCCTTCGATCGGTCATGTCGTCTGATAGAAAATTGATCGGTGTCGCGGCCAGTCGTGACGCAGAATCGGAAAATAGCCCCAATATATACCGGGCCAATGTTGCATAATTCTTTCAACTCAAAGCAGCTTCCCTGGTTGGTCGCGTGGGACACCCGGTATAAAGGAAAGTGGTACATTTCGTTCGAGAAGAATTTGCTAACGGCAGGTGTAAAGGAGGAAGGGCGAGGAAGCCGTTTAAACTCTCTACCTCGGAGAAGGCCCTTCCCTACCTCAACATCGATACCTCGAAATTCCTCCGATGTATTCGAGCCTAGCGATTTTCTTTTTCTCCGTTCCTAACGAATCGATCGATGAGAATATGCGTCGTACGCGCGGTTGCCTGCGGTTTTCTACTTTTCTATTTTTTTATTCTACGTTTCAGAGTTGGGACAACGAAACGCGAGAGGAACGCGACGATCGGAGAAAGAAGAACCTGCTGGTAAAAGTCGGACCTGTGCGTCGAAGGGAGGGTGTACAGGCTGGATAGGTCATCCGACACCCTGCCAGGTCTCCAGGGTGAGTTAAATAGTATCATTCCCATATGGAAGGGCCTGCGCTGCGTCGTAAACCACGCAAGACACCATCTGTGACCGTTTCGGCCAGACTCCCCTCGTTTTTCCATCGATCTGCCCTCCTTCCACGAAGACCACCTAACCGATCCAGCCGCCACGCAACGCCGCCTCTTCTCACTCTCTCGCCCAAACGAAACCTCCGAAATCTCCGAAACCTTCGAAATCTCCGGGAGGTCTTCCTCGAGGGATCGACTGCACGAGGATTGCGACGCACGTGAGACCTCCCCGAGAATCACGCTAGGAAAACGATACACCATGCTTTATGCACCATGCGCTTTTTTGCTTCCTGCTACGCTTCAAGGGCAATCTCCTTTCCCAACCGTTTTCTTCTCTCTTTCCATTCCGACTCGTATCACGCACGCCACCATACCTTTCCACTTGCTTAAACGTAGTTTCGTGAAACGTGGTTTCGGACATGGTCCGATTATACGCGAAAAAAATTAATTTCTCTCTTAATTGCTGCAGTTTCAGCAGCGACCGAATAAATTATCCCGATAGCTGATAAATCGCAGACCGTGTTATTTTCGGTGTTTGCTACACTTATTGGAAATACCCATCGGTGGGAAACGAACGGCCGCACGAAATATGCCGAGATTCAACGTATAATCGTCGCGATAATCATCGATCGTATCGCCAACGAGATTACGCTTCGTAGAATAGCGGTGGCGTGATTAGTTCGATAGGTTTTTACATAAATTCATAAGTTACTGTAAAATTCTTCCCATACGAACAATAACCGATCGCTTGTCTATCAAAATTCATTACGCCTATGCTAATCGAATCGAAACGTACGATTCTGCCATATCCTGTCTGTTGCCCGAGCTCGTTCGCCCTCGATCGTTACATTTTTCAACAATTGGATAATTTCTCGCAGCAAATTGCCACAAAAGCTTGGCCACGAAACCTCCGACGATCCAACGTCTCAGACTTTCTTGGCGTTTTCTTGGCGTTTTCTTGGCGTTTTCTTGGCGTTTTCTTGGCGTTTTCTTGGCGTTTTCTTGGCGTTTTGTAACGGTAAGCGGCCGTGTAAAAAAAAAAAACTGTAGATTGTGTTTTTCAGATCTCGGGCGGCAGACGCGACGTCATAAACGTCCGATGGATGGCTCGGAGCCGTACTACAAAGCGCAAACGCTTCGATTCGAACGATATAGAAATTCGGTTATGATATTATAGGTTCGCGCGTGCGATAGAAGCGAGAGGCAAAGTTTCGGGCGAAAGACGCGGACCAGCTTACGATAGGAGTTGGCCGAAAGGCGTAGAGACAAAAGTGAACGCGGCGCTGATAACAGAAACGAAGACAAGAGCCAAGACATCAAAAGAGTCGTTTCCGTTGGCGGAAGAAGAGGAGAGAATTTTGGCGAAGGAGAAGAGCGCAAGTGCGTGGATGGGATGCGATAGGTGACACGTGGAACACAGCGGGCGAAAGGATGGTAAAAAAGCATTAGGGAGAAAAGGCAAAATGGATCGAGGGTGGCGCGAGGGGTTGAATTATAAAGATGAAAGCCGTTGTCAATAGGGAGGACCACCGGCACCCTTCTCTTTATCCTCTCTTCCTTTTTCTTCCCCCCGTTCCACCCCGTCAACCGCCTCTGTCTCTCTCGTTCTCCGGCGTCTCCCTTCAGTCCGCACGTCCCTTTCATCAGCCACGCTACCGATACCGCGCCTCTAAAAATCGTTACCGCTTGTACGATCAACCAGGCTCCGTTATCGAAATACCTAATCGCTCTTTGTACCGAGCTTTCGTTTAAACGAAACGAAAAAAGAGAACGACGAGTACCTTCGTACGCCGGGCCTGGCCGAATAACACGCGTGCGACCGCGAGACGGTTCCTCGCGAGAAGAGCGGAGGAAAATTTCGAAAAGTTTCCTCTACCTTTGCTTCTTATCTTCGCCAAGAGTTGGCCGGACCGTACGGCCAAACGAAATTACGCGCGTCCGTAGCGAGAATAGAGGAGAAAGGATCGAAACGTTTCTGTCGATTTTACTATCGAATTATAGAAGCGTTACGAAGAGGAAGAGGATTAAAAACGTGGAAGACGGAAGAGGAAAAATCAGGCTTAGCCGCAAGCTAGACCGGAATTGATTCGACCTTGCAAAAAGGGGGGTTAACGCACCCCCGAGCAGGGTATCCAGCTGCGCCCGAATGACTAATACGCCAAACGCTCGTCGGGGTGCGAGCAGATTTTCAGGGGTGGAAACGAGCTGAATCGAATCCGAGATCGAACGTACACGCGCCTCGCACCCTTCCCCGGTTCTGTCCGACTCGTTGTCGACCGGTGGACAACTATGAAATTTTCCGCCTCTGTTATTATACTTTGCGCAATCTCCTCTGTTTTCCACGCGTAAGCATAATCGCTGGAAGCACGACCAACGCCGCAACGAGATACGACTCAACGACTCTTTGTCGGTACAAAGGCAGAGTCGAACGACGAGTAGCGGAAATTTAGCAAAATCGGTCCAAGACGAAAGAAACAACGACGCGGCGGCTTGGATGGTTTTCCACGGCGAACGAAGGGAGTCTCGCGGTTCCTGGGATCACCCCGAAAGTCAAGATAATTCGTCGAAAATTACACGGCGATTTTCGAGCCCGGTTACCGATTCGTCTCGCGTTTTACGACTTTGCTAACCCTCGGCTGGGGTGAGAGGAACGACCGAGGGATCGCTGGCCGAACGATTATCCGTCTGTTTCGGACGTTCCGGTCACGAGTCCCCGCCGCGCGAATTCGACGATTCCGAATCGGAATGTCCACCAATCGATGCAAACTTTAACGAGAAAGACGGTATTCGCGAGCAGTTTTCCTCGCAGCCGGGACGTTCGAACCGGCGAACGCTGGCCGAAGATCGGAGACGCACGGCCAGCTGGAACAAAGGGCGGCTGCTGAACGGTGTAATGGCCAGTCGAGCAAAGGGTCAATCGAAGGCAACGAGGAGAGAACGAGCGAGGAGATATCGCGACGGATCAAACGGAAGGGAGAAACGGAGAGGGAAAAAAAAAGAAAGAAACGAGGAGAGAATAACACTCGAACGAGTTAACTCGTTGGTGGGACCGAAAGCGATCAAACGGTCGATTGACGAAAGAACCGGGAACGAAAGAAGGAGGAAGAGACGGCGGAACGCGTGGAGAGAAGCGAGAAGGGACGAAAAGGAGATAGGAAGAGAAAGATTAAGCGGGCGAGGGGAACGGCACGAGCAGGCAGAGAGGCGGAGAGAGAGAGAGAGAGAGAGAGAGAGACGGAATAGGAGAGGAAAGAGAGACTCGTTGCCGAGATATGTGGGAGCCACTCGATCCGATCGTACACACGGACGGTTTCGAGCGACTTTAATCGATCGTACGTAGCATTGAAAGAAGAGGTCGTGAAACGTCGCATCGGAGGTTCGGATGGATCCGAGTAGACGAGGATTTTCTCGCCACTGCAACGAAAGCCGCGAAACGCTGGTTAATTTCAGCGCGTCGATACACTTACTTAGCTAGAAACGCCGAACGAAACCGGATCGATGGGAAAGAACGTGGCCACGCGTAATCGCGTTGCAAGACTGTTCCCAGGGGCGGGGGGGGGGGTGGCGAGGGGGTAAAGCGAAGCGGAGGGCGTCCGCACAGGGGGCTGGACGTTGTTTGTCGGAAACCGGGGCATCCTGCTAATGCCTTGGTCGGTACTCCAGGTTCCTTTGTGCCACCCTCGTGCGTTACGGATTCACCCCTCCTCGCGCGGCTACGCAGCCCCTCTAGAACGCGATTTAAGCCGGCAGGCCACGCACCACGCTCCACCGGCCACCGCGTGGCCGATCGATTCTCGTACGCGAAAATTCGTGTCCGGGGCATCGCCGCCGGTACCCTTTTCTCTCCGCCGTTTACGGACATCTAGTAACGCGATCCGAAACTCTTTGATTATACGCGAGTATACAAGGCGACGAGTTCGAATCTTGCCGCCGCGTTTTGCAACCTTCTCTTCGACGGTTGAATTCGATTCGCTTGGAACGGTAACCCTGTGTTATGGTATCGACCACGCGCTAAACCTCGTCCCCAGCGTCGTCGACGCTTCCGAGGACATCCAAGCAAGACTCGCGAAAGCGATTGCACGATCGTTTCGGGTGCCATTCGCTGCGAGAAACTCTCTCTCTCTGTGTCTCTGTCTCTGTCGCCGGTGTCGATGGTTAAAAGACGCGTTCGCGCCACATCGGGCCGTTTCGCGTGTTCCGCGGCCAGCCACTCTAAACGATGAGATTTTCGTCGATGGCACCAGTTGGATGCGGTGGAGGCACACACGTACACGTACACGCGTGCACGTTAGAGAGAAGCAGGAGCCGTATTAAAGTATTGCTCGGATGTTTTTTTGTCACGGCTTTTGCTTTGCTTTTACGGTCGCCTGGAACAATGACGAATCCCCGACGTCATTGTGCGCTGGCCCTTGCAGTTGGAGAAAAATGCAGAAAAGGGAAGAAAGCCCGGAGAAAGGAGAGAGAGAAATAGGAAAAGGTACGCGTCGTGTGACAATCACTCGCCGCTGATTACACGGACCATTGTGCAAGGACAACGGAGTACGCGACGATAAAAGGGTTTCTCCTCTCGCTCTGGCTCAACAGAGCCAGATGATTCCGACGTCGGGACGAAAAGGCGAGGGAACGGCCGCGCGATGGAAACAGAGAAGGAAGGAAGAAAGAAGCAAGCCTGCTTGCTTCTTGGCTAAGCGTATTTTAGCGGTCACCTATCGAGCGTGTTTCCTGTCGTCTGTGGAATTAATCCGGCGCGTCGTCCTTTTCCCTCCGCGCATTCCCATCCTCTGTTCCACGTTTTTCCGTTTCGTTTTCCAACTCCATCGTGCATCGGTATAATTGGGCGATGCCACACCGGGCGAGGCGGGGGGGGGGAGGAGGAGAGGCCGAACATGGCTCTTTCCAGCCGTGAAACGTAGCTTCGAGAAGAGCACGACGGATACGCGTAGACTTTTGCCACCGACTGTACGTGGCAAAGGAGAACGCGAGTTGATGCGTAGCAAACGGCCTGCAGGTAGCTCGCGAATCGTATCCAACGAGGATGTTGACTCCTCTGGATCGGGAAGAAACCGGAAACGCTTAGACGTTGCGAATCGAGCAGGTAGGACAGGTAAAACGGGTGGGGCTTCCGTTTCGAGATCGTCGATCGAGATCGATTCACCAGTCGTATTTTCTTTGCAGGAAGCCTTTCGATCACCGGACGAGCCAACTTTTCACCGCACGGCTACGTTATCGTTGATTTTAACGGTCGAAAGAAGCGGTTATACCGTTCTATCGATGTTATTACCTTTCCGATTAACTCGCTGCGCGATAAGAACGACGAGCCGCGAGTATACGTTCGTTACGTATTTAATTAGCGTTAATCGATTACCGCCGATCGCCGCAACGAGACCGCGCCTACGAGATCTTCTCTATCGACTTGGATCGGAAACAGCGGATACGTCCTCCGATAGAACCAATTTCTCCGATTAGAACGTTCAACCTCGTTAATATTCCTAACTTTAACGCGTTAGTCTTTAAATAAACTTTGAACAAACAAACAGTTTGATACGCGCTGTCCCAAAATATGTCATCGAGAAGACAGAGAATATGTTATCCAGAGGCTTTGGAATTATCGCGCCTGGACAGGAACGCGTCTACGCGCAAGGGATCTCGGCAAGAACAATTAAATAGCGGCTACGTCGAAGAATGAAAAGAAGAAAGGAAGAGAGGACGCTTTTTATCCTATACCACTTATGGCGGTTCGAGGCTTGATAACACCTGCGAAAAGTAGGAAGTAGAAAATAGCGCGCAACCGTGAGCAGCTTCGAGGTCGTAGAGGAGAAGAGGAAAAGGAAGAGAACGGAGAGGAAGAGAAGATCGGTGGTTAAGCCGCTTTTTGCCAAGTGGAGATGAGAAGCCAGGAGAACCGACCCGGTGAACCGAGGTCCCCGAGGACAGAACGGTACCCTGTGCCCTCCTCCTCCTCCTCCTCCTCCTCCTCCTCCTTCTCCTCTTCCTCCTCGTACCACCTCCACCGCAGTTCCTCCTCTCGTCGCGCAGGCTACCGAGGACGAGCAGTCGGTCCGGCAGCGCCTCGAGCCTCTTTCCCGTAAATTCCTACTCGCGTGTTTTTCATCCGCTCTAAAGGCCCCTATACACGTTGAAACGCGTACCGACGCATCGCTACTCGAGTTTCGCGATACGCCTTGCGACCTACGTAGTCCGGTATCGGCGAATCGGCATCGGAAGCGACTCGTATCGCGACTCGTATCGCCACGCGTAGAGGCTCGCGTCGCCGATATCCAGTACGTTTTTCCTTCGTTTCCCGTTCCTTCGACGACGCGCCATTAGAAAATCCGTCGTCGTCCCTTTGCTCGCCGTCCTTCGTCCTTCGGTCTTTCATCCTTTATCGATAAACCGCAAGCGACGCACGCTTTGCGACACGATTCAACGCGTATAAAGGCCTTAACGCAGCTTGTACACGCGCGTTACTCGCATCAGCCACGCCAACGTCTGCCGTTTCTTTCACGAGTCGGCGGCGTCGCACTCTCCGTTTCCCAGCGAACCAATTTTTCTCTCCCGGAAATATTTCCTCCTTCGTTTCCGCAGGAATTTTACTCGAAATGAAAATAAAGCGCGGCGATTTCCAGCGACAAACCGTTCCAGGTAACCGTTCGTTTTACCTCCATTCGGAAAACAACTCGCTCGAGAAGTAACTTTACTTTATGAAGTAACGTTGAATTTTGTATTTTAATCGAAACTTTCGAACGCGCTAGGATATAACCAGCGGTTTTAAACGTTGCATTCCCTGTACGCTCGTGTCACGAACGACGCGCTCGCAGTTATGTCACGATGTACTTTTACGTTCATTTATACAATCATCTTTGAAATATCTTACGTTCGGCGCAGTCGCGACAGCCTGCAACGAAAGATACGAAGGGAAATATCTAAGGGAAATATCGCAAGGTCTTGTGTTTGTTGACAAACAAACGATAACACGCGATAGTGACGTAGTATGTAACGCGGCTGATGTAACGTATCGCGTAATATTTGTTGACGAATAGAAAAGACGCGTACGATCGTCCATCGATCTACGAGAAACGCGCAAACGAAAACACGTACCATCCGTCGACCAGATTATTTACACAGTGGTCGTCGTATACAGTACATATTTATCGACGAACACGGACCCATACGTCTACTATTATTCTCCATTTTAGTTTTTATCCGTGCTTTTCGGCTTTCACTTGCCGTTAACATCTTGCCTTGCATCTACCCTGGCATCTTACACGCGATCCGACCGTCTCGCGACCTAATTGCTTTATAGCAACAAGTACAGAAACGTACGATCGTCGATTAAAACGTTGGTAACAGTGGGGAATTTGGTAATCGAGCGATCGGTACACGCGGAACACGAATAAGAAAGCAGAGACGAAGAACGCGCGTTTAGGCGGACGCGCGAGCCGAGGTCGATCGAACGGTGTTTGAACGCCTCCTCGATTCCTCTATCGGGTGAAAGCAACGTGTTCCTGGTAATGACTTCGTCATAGTGCAGACTCCGCGCCCGTTGTCTAGTAATACTGGTAATACCAAGCAGAGTTACGGGACTATCGACGTACCGCTGTGCTACCGAAAAACATTCCTTGCCTATTTTGCCGCCCGTTAATTACCTAGCGCGTTTTATTTTCCCCGTCTCTTCTCAGCCAGCGCTGCTTTTCTTTCTCTTTCGATTTTTCTCCTAATCAAGACCTACGAGAGACAGCCGTGTAAAAATCGTAACGGTCGATCAAATAACAACCGTCAGCTGCGTATCGGTCGTTGCAAGCTAGAAATAGAAAACTGCAAGCAGAAATTGCGTAATTTTCCTTTTTTATATAATTGCACGACGTAAGACTTTTTCTTCGCAAAACGCGCACCGTTAACGACGCAAGCCAGCTTCGAAACGGCAATTCGAAATTGCGTTCGAAACTCTCGCTTACGATTACTAATGGTACAGGACGATCTCGTTTCTTATCCGCTTCTTTTCCGCTCTTTCTACCGACCTTCTAATGGCATATCATCTCGCGTTCTAACTCGCGCTCTAAATATAATAAACGCTGCTCTGCAAAACCAACGATTCCGACTTGTTACGCTCTTTCGCTGCGAGTTTACGGCGATTCCGCCTTTCTTTGCGCACATTACGACGGAGAGGTGCTACTCTTTTAATTTCTAGCAACAAAAAAAAGAAAAAAAAAAAAGAAAAAGAAATGAGAAGGAGAAAGAAAAAGCATGGAAAAACGACGCGATCGGAGAACGATAGAAAAAAATCTCGACGCGAGGAATTCGAGTCGGAGCAAAAAAAAAAAAGGAGATGGACCTTACCGGAAGTGGCCGCGACTCGATCACCCTCGGATCGTTACAACGAGGCTCGTCGTAGCCGTGGAACGATGCATGGCGAGCACGAGAGAGAGAGAGAGAGAGAGAGAGAGAGAGAGAGAGAAAACAGGTGGAGAAGGTGGAGAAGGCGGAGAGAAGTTGGTGGAGAAAGAAGGTAGAAGCAGGGAGGAAAGAGAAGGGCTCTACTGTCACGGGAACGCCACGCGTGATCGAGTTACCTGGACGAACTGGCGTGGCGCAGGTGAGGTTGGTGCACGGCCTGCGGGACAAAGAACCGCAAGAAATACCGATACTACCTTACTCCGGGACTGTAAGGTCGCTGTCGCGACCCAAAATCGATACGTCCGCGCATTCAACGTTCCTCAGTCGCCTAGCGAAACCAGCTATTCGTCGACATTCGAGTCCGCACGACCGAACAAATCCGTAAACCGCGACAAAGTGTTTCGCGGCGCGCGTGAAAAGAACGAAATTCGTCGCCGGCGGTGGTCGTCCGGCGAAGCGCGCTTTTACCAGAGGACAGACACGCGAGCCCTTCGCACGACATCGATACGACGAAACATAGATACCCTCTAGCATTGCCTCGTCCTTCCTGTGCGGTTTCGCCGTTACGTTCCCTCGCATACGCGCAACTACTCGCGCCTACTTACTGGCCCCTGCAGCTTCCTTTACCTTTATACACGTGTACACACGGAACGAATAGCGCTCTGCTTGGCATCGATGCCCGTACAAGTGGAAAAATGTACATTTTGCAGCACAGGCTCTTTCACATCGTTTCGACAACTGTAGTTCGGCCTTATATTTTTCTTTTTTTCTTCTTCCCCTCTCTTCTTCTATTTTAGTCGTTCCCTTTCGCAGTTTGACCTGTCGGGCGTTCGGTAAATCCCTCCGGCTATAAGTTATCACGCGGACCACTGGAATCCCCGCTAGAAACGAGAGTTCTATAGAGTAGGTCGGCTGGATGTCTCCTTCTTGACCTTCGTTTAATCTGCTCTCTGTACGTCCGCGAAGCTAGTTGATCGACACGTTGCGCGACTCTTTTCTTACGTTTCATCGCGTTTCTCTTCGCTTCCTCTCCAACGGATCTTCTGGATCAGATCACAGCCATCGTATTCGCTCGTAACCATCGTAATAAGCATACTCGCCTTAAACGTGCCGTTAAGTTTCTATTTGGTCGATCGTTTCGTATAAACCGTCGTCCGATATTCTCTTTCGATTTTTCTTCTTCCGAGGAAGAAGCACTGGCGCGCACCAGAACCAGGCCGACGCCTTTTTCTCCCAACTTTGTCCGTGTCTAACGATACAGCTATTACGGCCGACTCTCGCGTACTTGAACGAGAAAACATTTTTACCCGGCGTTGTATGACTTTGCGAATCGCTCTGTCCGTCGACTTACTTACTCACCGAATGCCACCGTTCCACGAAAATAACGTAATTCGTCCGTGCTAATTGCGTCCGTGTCGCAGACAATGCCGATACCGAACCGTTACGCGTCGGACACGATTGCGCGACGGATTGATATCGATCGACCTTGTGTATCGCGGCCAGTGTGACGTCAAAGTATCGCCAAAATAAATATATCTAGGTGATATATTTACAATTGCTCGCTGAAACGACTTACCGAACGTCCTTATGCCGTGAAACGTTACTCTTCCATGTTCCTACGATCCTTGCATCGATCCATTTGTTTGATCCGAACGTTCAACGAACCAACGATTTCGATCAGCAGGGTCACACCCTCTAAAGGGGTCGTCTAGGTAAGCCGGCCGATGCACGTTGGAAGCCATATCTGTTTCTTAAAAGAGTAAGAAAACTGCAACTACTCTTTGTATCTGATTACCAATCGTCGTTGTCGTTGTCGTTGTCGTTGTATAGCGTTCGATAGACCTTTACCTTATTGGAAAAATTAATATCGCCGCGTTCCAAGGGCTAGCCATTTCCATCAGTTTCCACGATCCATCAGTTTCTAACGAGGTAAACGGGCGTTATCGAAACGAAAAAACGACTATAGCTTCGAAAGAAGGTCAAACAGAATATAAAGAAAAAAGACGAGATACCGCGAGGATTTTCGATGCGACGGTCGTCCGGACAGCTTCGGTTATTCCGGACGGTTGTCTGACTCCCAGAGGGTAGCGGTCCGTGACAGCGGGTTCGCCAAGCACGCGAGAAACTTTGTCTTCGTGGCTTTTCCCCTTTCTGGAAAAGCAAGCGCATCTATAGACAACGTCCAAAAATGTTGCGATCGACCAGGTGAAAGCAATTTCGTTCCGGAAGTATCGCGATATCGTTTCCAGGAGCGAGAGAACCGATAAACAGCCGAAGAAACGACAACAACGAGATACGTACGTACGAGTGTCTAAAAATTTGCGAGAAAAACGGATGGCCGGCAGTAACTGTATACGCGAACTCGAGCGCGCTTCGACCGTTTATTTTGAATTTGTCGCGAGTTCGATGACCGATGACGACGAACGACGGCCGCGAAGAAAGGCTGCGTCCGCGTAACCATTCCTACATATGCATACATGTATTACAACGCATAAACACACGACATGCATTCGCAATTTTTTCTCCTCGATCCCCTGTATTTTGATATTTGTTCGCCACGGCGTTCCGCACTTTTCCGTTCTACGCCAATTCTCACAACGTTCGAGCAGCTACGGTCGCGATAAAGCCAACGGTCGTAACGAGAAAACCGGCCGCGACGATTCTATCGGAAAGAGCAGAGACAACCGACGGCCGAGATTTTTCCCGGCGGAAAAAATTAAGAGGGAACACGAGCAAACGGGAAACACATGACTTTGTTATTACAGGCGTCGAAATTCTACACCTTTTCACGAGCTCTTTAAATTCATCTCTGTCTGATTAGGAAACCTTGATGTTTCTCTTTGTTTGAACGCGTTCCGTATACGTTCTTACGTATTCTGCTCTCGTCAATTTTCACCTTGTTACCTTGTAATTCCTCGTCGTGTCGTAGACGACTAAAACGATAAAAGGGCGACTAGATTAAACGCGATTAAAGCGAGACTCGTGAAAATAAAACGCACCTTGGCCAGGCCGAGATTCTTCGCGATAAATATTTTATCGAAACGAGTTCGCGCCGCTACGATATCTACGCGCAACTAACGATTTCTTCGAATCGAAACGACGATCGTTTGGATAAATCTTTGGATCTTGATCGTGCGTCGCGAGCAATTAAAGCATTTCGCGTAATCGAAACGTCGACGAAGAGAGTAGAATAAAGAAAGACGAGGAGAAAGATCGGAGGAGGATGCGGATATAAGATGGAAAGAAAAGGTGCCGCGGTGACAGCACAGCAGGGACACCTGCGTCGCAGACGAAGCCGCGTTGATAATCCGCCTTATCCTAAAACAGGATCGACCGTGAGATTGCGTAGGCGTGTCAGGACGTGTCAGAGCTGGTCCATAACCGCGTCTTCCTCATATCTAACCGTTGCTCACTTTCCCTGCCTACGATTCTCCCTTTTTCTCCTTTTCTTCTCTCTCGTCATCTTCGTCGTCGTCCAACGAAGGGAATACGATTCCGATACTCGTGGCTCGAGCGTCGTTGTTTCGACGCCAGCAGGACCAACATCCGCGCATAGGCTCTGCGCGTTTTTCACCTCGTTCCTCCGATCGTATCCCGTCTTCTCTTTTTCCCTCGCCTCTTTTTTCTTCCATCCCGGAGTCTCGACGTCCGGAGAATCGACGAGCTTGAGGTTAAGGTGGGACGATAAGCCGGTGAAAAATGAAAAACCTGTTCCTCTTCCTGCGTTCGGATGAGACGGTGGTCATTACATGGTCGAGCGCGCACGGAGGTCTCAAATATAGGTGTACCTGCCACTGGCCGTGAGTATCGCGAGAAGCTACACGAGGGATATGAGAAAAACCTTGAGTCGACCGGAAGCTAGTCTCCCGATAGACCACCTTATACAGGGAACGGCGAACGCTCCGTACGCTGTTTAAAATAAAACCGCGGAAACTTGGTCGCAGCTATGGGAACATTTTTTTCTTTTTTTTTTTTTTGTTCTTTCTTTTTTATCTTATCGAGAGTGGCTGCTTTGACCGCTTTGCGTCCACTTCTCGGCTGCTAAGAACACGCGGGCAAGCCGTGTCTCGATACGATCGAGAGCTAACGTACCGTAGTATCGTACACGTGCCCTGCTTCGTGCAATACCGTGCAGTAGCCCCTCGCCACGCTACCGCCGTGTAGTGTAGCGCGTAGAAACGAAAGCTACGAATCGCGCGTGAGAGAACGCGTTTCCGCGATAATTGGGCGAAAGTTTCGCGAAAAACCAGACGATTATTACATTTCGTTTGTCAGAATCGACGCGATTCGCGCGGGGTTTTACCGCTATCGCGGTTCTTTGTAAGTGGCAAAAATAGATGCGCTTAATACAGGCAGTTTGTAACGCAGCTTTCGAGCTTTCGTCGTAAGATTGACGGCTGCGTGACTCCATTAGGTAGGATTCATGCGCCGTCGATGGACGACGAGCCGGTTGAATCGCAAGATCGCAGGTTAATGGACGGCAGAGGCGTGAGATTGGAAGAACGACGAAAAGAAGGAAGGAAGGAAGGAAGGAAGGAAGGAAGGAAGGAAGGAAGGAGCTGCGAAAAAGTAATAGAACGATCAAGCAGGATATCCGGGGAATAGGAAGGGCCGGGCGTGTAATGGGAGAAACAGAGGGCTAAACCAAAGATAGGCATAATAGGAAGGGCAACAGGAAGAGCAACGCGACCAAACAAAAGTAGGTTTAAGAGTTACGTATAGTATACAGTATACTTAAAACAGTAGTAGCGTAGCTACAGTTTCAAAGTGGAAGAACGCGTTGGGAATTATTTTGCCAGTGAAATCCCATTTCGCGGTCGGTAGGCGGAACGAAAAATTATTCAATTAATTGGACAGTGTTCTCGCCGGAACAACGACGCACGGTTCTATCCAAAGTGACGTTGGTCTTGCTAGGAAAACAAAGTATTTTAATCGTACGTGCGATACCACCAAAGTACGGTTCAAGATACTTTCGTTACACGGCCGCAAATGGCAAAGGAAAATAACGAGTGGCGTTACGCGGGACAGCCTGCACTGCACGAGCAGCAACGTTTCCTTCGCGCAGCGTTCGTTCCAGCCTTACTCCTATCCTTATTTGTCGGTAATTAGTATCGCGTTGTCCCGAACGAAGTTATACGCCGTCCTAGTACTCGCGTATAACGACGTAATTAACGAGATAATCGTCAGCGCGAGCACTGTAGAGCCCTACGGATCCTTCTCGAACGGAACGTTCTCGCGTTCGTCCATAGCTGTCGGTTGCATTCTCCTAGATCCGCGATTTCATTCGTCGTAGATTTGCCGACGTTTCTGTTCTCGGAGCAGAGACGATGGATAGAGCGTCTAACGGAAGGAATGAGAATAACGAGGGAACGCAACGATGGAAAGTACGCTGGACGCAGCGATGGGGAGCGGAGGTGTTGTTTATCGGAATATTTACGAGCAGTTGAACCCTCTTGATGCGTGCCCGGTCGAAACACGTTGGCCGTACTAGACGGTGCACGTGTCTGCACGCACCTTCGACCATGCGTGTTCGTTCGTTTATGCGTGTATCCGCGTGCTTACGACGAGACGTGGCAACGCAGGTTGGAATGCAGTTTAGGAACGCGAGAGTCGCCCACGAGGCCAGCTCCCCTTCCCCTTCCGAAGGCCTTCTTACAGGAAGAAACCGAGGCTGAGGGGAAGCTCGCTGCTACCAGGAAGGAACTCGTTGGAATTCCCTTGACTCGCCTTCTTTCTTCTCCTCTACGGCACTCCGTGCTTCTTCTCTTCCTTCTTTTTCCTCCCGGCCCCTCCGCCTTTCTCTCTTCCTTCTTTTCACCGAATAATTTCTAATATATCCGTGCACGCATCCACCGACGTTTAAATTACACTGGCATTCGCATCCATTCACGGTGATCGTTTAGCAGTATCTGCGCGCACATTTTTCTTCTCCGAGGTATTATTCGACGCGGCCGTGTCGCAAATTCTACGACAATGTCTCGCCATTGCTTTGTATTATCCGTTCAGGCTGTCGGAGGTAGCAGCACGATGCTTCTCTTCGGGCGAACGTGGCGCGCAATTAAACGCGACCACGCGACGTGTTGGTCGTCGAGTCCGTTCAAATTTACCACAGCGTCACACGCAGCGAAAAACCTCTTTGTCCTTCGATGATCGAACGGAGCAAATGAAAGCGACAGAGATTGCCAAAACTGTTTTTCTCCGATCAAAACGGTCAAGGACAGCTTCGTATTTCTCTAACGGCATTACGTAACATTCCGCGACGTAACTGGTTAATTTATTCGTACGCAAGTCGGTCTTCCATGCGCTTGCACGAGTCGACCACGTATCTTTCTATATCGCGGAATAATCACTTTCCTGAGCAAGTTATTTAGAGAAAGCCTATCGAACACCCTGTAGATAGCGTACCTGCCATTTAAACAAGTTACGCTGGATACGTACGTCGATCGTCGTTCTCCGTAAGAACGGCTGATACGACACGCGAGTAGCAAGTTGGCCGAACGGATTCGAACGAATACGTTCGCACAGCGTACGTGATATCGAGACGGTATCCGACCTGCGATCAGGCCTTGTAATTTCCTTCTTCCATGCAATTTTCTATTCTATCTAAGAAAACAAGTACAATTTCGTATATTTTGGCCTGGATGCGACAGTCGGAGATTTCATTTCTCCGAAATATCCTATCGTATCTCGATTATTCCAGAGAATGTAGGCGAGACGCGGATGACCGATGACCAACCTAGCGATCAACGCGTCAAACGGTCCGATGCTTTCTCCTTCTTCTTCTTCTTCTTCTTCTTCCCCTTCTTTTTACGTCGATCTATTTGATTATCGCGCGAGACGAAAAGATGTCGTTGATCTTGACGTACGTCGAATTTGCCTGGATCGTTTTCCTTGGCAAGGAAGATGGAAGCAGGACGGTGTGGAATCAAAGACTCGTCGAGTCGACGAAGTCAACAGCGAAAATAACGGAGCCTGGTGCTGACGACGAGAAAGGAGAAGGAGGAGGTCACGGCTACCTGGAAACAACATCGATGGAATGTCTCCCTTTCTTTACTTTTCCTCGTGCGTAGTTTCGAGGGAGGATCGTCGTTCCTTCCTAGAAAACGTACGCGTGAAAGATGGCCGCAGTCATATGGCCGAGCTCGTATAAAATCCGCCGATTTACGGCCGATCGTCGACTCGCTTCGAATTAGGTCATACGCTGGTCGAAGCGCGCACACGCTTTGACGAACATTTCTCTTTGACGAACGACGTCGCGTTGCGATCCGATCGATCGGTATGGTCGCGTAAACGACCACGAAGAATCGGTCGAACGGACTGGTAGCAGAACGCGGCGTAGCTAGGACGGCGCGTTATAGCGGTTTTTCCGACAGCGTTCGACCGATCGGTGTACCGTAGGTGAGTTTCGAGGCGAGCCGAGAAGGAAATATCGTTCAGGCCGGAGTAGAAAGCGCGAGGACGGTGAGTATCGCTGGGTAGATGACGTAATCGGACAAGAGGTCTCTTAATTGGCTCGGCGTCTAGCGCGTTAGGATCAATTGTCGACGTAATGCGAGGCAGAACGGCGCGGAGTGGAGTAACACAGCGTGACGAAGCGCGAGGCAGCTAACGCCGACGCAGCTTCCCACACTGGCGTGTCTCGAACGGCGCCTTCGACCGGCTTCCGATCAAACAGGTACTTTGGATCCGTCTTCTTTCTACCTACGACGATGGCTCCTCCAATTTCTCTTGTCTTACCGCAGCGCGAATTTATTTGCCGCGCGACATCGAATCCGCTCCCGTTCGACGAATTCCTCCGTCTCCGAGCACCCAGCGAATAGACGAAATTCCAAGTGGAACGAACATTTCCGGTATTCCGGTATCTAAGAAGGAAACGCTACCTTTTTCGTCACCGGTGTGACGAGAGAGACGTCTTTGGAACGCGAGAAAACTCGTCAGGGACGCGATTCGTATGCGGAATCTCGACTTTTTAGTTCGCTTGTTAGTTGGCGGTGTACGTAAGCGTTTAATATCCAATTGTTATCGTTCGTTCGTAGAGATCCGGGTAACAGAGGCTGTCGAGAGCCTAAAAGGCGTGTAATACGATGGCAGACGAGGAGCTAATGCGCCGAGTCGAACGAACTTCCGGGTGTTCGGCGACCCTCGTTTGTCTCGGAAGCCAAAGAAGTCGCAAGGAGCCGTTACGTAGTGGCACCGAGGCATTAAGGCATCGAGGCGTTCCAGCCTCTCTCGATCGCCGTGCCTCTACCATCGCTCGAAAAATAACTCGAACCTGCTCGTCGACCCTTTAAAAATCGCACGTATCTCGTTCTTTCCGCGCCTCCTTCAAAGATACGAACACAGCCGTTTCTCGAAATTTGCACGCGTGCCTGAAATATCAGGGGACAACGTCGCGCGAATGTATCGGCCTCGAAACGGCGATCAGAATTGCAGAAGACGTCATTTTTCGAAAATGACGGGCAATTTAACGAAAAGCGACGGTATGCACATTTTCTAAAGGACGGCGGATAATCTGGAAATTTTCCCTGCAAATCGTTTCACAGCCGAGAGGAAGAGAGAAACGAAGAAGACGGAAGAGTAGTAGTGGTAGGTGATCTGACCTTCCTTGGGACGAGAGGTGATCTGGGATCGCGCCCTCTGTCGGAGGTACGGTTACGTGGAGGAGAACGATAACGGAACGTCCTCCTCTTTCTCCACCGTTTTCTTCTCCAACGTTTTCTTCTTCTTTCTCTTCTTCTTCTTCTCCTCCTCCTCCTCCTCCTCCTTCTTCTTCTTCTTCTTCCTTCTCTTCCTCCTCTTCCTCCTCTTCTTCTTCTTCTTCTTCCTCTTCCTCTTGTTTCTTGACCGTCTCGTCGAACGGCATTCGGTCCCGCTGTCGACTAACCGTTTTCGGTGATGTGGAGCGACGAGATTCTTGAAAGAAGCAAAAGGCCAGGCATCGCACGGTGGATTACTGGGAAACGAGGGAAAAGACGAGTGAAAAGGGGAAAAAAGAAGGAAAAGGGAAAAGAATCGTTCGAGTCGAGACGAGTGTGAATTTTTGGTCTAAACGGAGGCCATTCGACAGCGTTCGGAGCAAAGTGGTTATGACCGTGTTCGGTGATTCGAAGCTCGGTGATCCTGGCAGAACCGCGGTGGCATTGCAGTCGCAATCGCGTGTCGACCGCTCGTTACCACCGCCGGAAGTTGTCATCGACTCGATCGAATACCTTGCTCGTGAGCAACCGACCAAGCGAGCGGAGCAAACCTGCTCATTAACTTATTATCGATTACTCGACGCTTTCGGCGTTGCAGTCGGTTGGACTGTCATTTCCAAGTACGTCGGACGTACCTCGAGGTCCTGCTGTTCGCCTCTTTCGTTCTCTCGAGAGGAGACTGTGTCGCGCGAGACAGCCATCACCGGAAGCAGAAAAACTTGCGAGACAAAAGGATCGCACACCGGTCTTCTCCAATTTTTATACGTTGCCATACAGTTTCGTGAGAATCTCGTCGGAGGTGGAAGCGATCCGGAGACGAGTGGAATTCGATCTTCGGCCTGGACCAAAGGATACACGCGGGAACTCGCAACATCGTGCATTCTACTTCACTTTTAACCTTCGCCCTCCTTTTTCCCCTCTCCTTGGATTACATTTTTTCTACCACGTGCAAATCCGATTACTTCGATCGTCGCTCGCGTCGACGCGTTGCTCCAAACGTCGTAGCTGTCTCGCGAACGATTCGTACAGCGCCTGCTTGATAGTCCGCCGTTAATCTGTTAAAACGGACAGCGTATCTATTTGTCGATCGATCTGTGGGATCTGGTAAGACGAAAGGGACAAGGAACGAAGGCAGAGAGAGAGAGAGAGAGAGAGAGTGGATCACAGACACGCCCTCCTCGTTTCTTAGGGAGGAAAAGGGCGAGGCCCTTCCTCGATCGAGCCCACCTCGTTTTCGATAATCACCGAGATCCTTTGGAGAACGATCGCTCCTTTTATTGGTTTATCTTCTTCCTCTTCGAAGAAAAACTGGAATTTTTCTTGGCGAACGATACGCGCTACGTTCCTAAAAAAAAAAAAAAAAAAAAAAGAGAGAGAAAAAGAGATAAGAAAAAGAAAATATTAGCCTCGACCCTTCCACGGCTTTCCCCTGGTCTTTTCTTCTTTATTTATTATTTTTGTCTTTTTTTATAGAGCACAGTGATCCAAAATACGAGACAGCTAACCGAGAAAGTGGGTTAATGCTTAATCGCGTTTAATTGTCCGTTTCTCGGCACTGGTTCGCCCGCAATTACCAGAGGTTACCTTTGAAACTCCCTTTGACCCTTTTCAAACGGATTCAGCTTCTTGGCCAGAAATAGCAAGCAAATATTTCAAAGCGCAAATTAAACGTATAACTTGATTAAAAATATCGATTTCGTTATAAAGCACTTTGGTTCGCGATAATCGTTTCGCCGACTGTAACTGGAAATATTTATCTTCGAGCTGTTCTTTAAAAAAGTACGACGAGCGC
The DNA here is from genome assembly GCF_014825855.1 of Bombus pyrosoma. Classification (NCBI taxonomy): domain Eukaryota; kingdom Metazoa; phylum Arthropoda; class Insecta; order Hymenoptera; family Apidae; genus Bombus; species Bombus pyrosoma. The sequence continues at coordinate 358,960 of NC_057786.1, read as the reverse complement.
TAGATCCGATTCTCGATTATACGTATTCTCGGAATGAAACGGCAAAGTACGGAAATTAAAACGGGATTTCCAAGCTGTTTTAAACGCGAGCGGATTGATTTAATAACAATTAACTTATTAACTCGGCTCTCGTGGCAAATATTCGTAGCTATTTGGTAAGAACCGAGCTTCACTCGTCGACGCTTCTTAACGTTTCGCAATGCCTCCTTCCTACTACCTACTTAGTTACCTAAGCATCGATTCCAGGCAGGACAGAAATTCCTCGTATTATTCCTCGTACGTCTCGCCTTATTTCCGCGATATTTGATTTTCCGGCCAGGCGCCTCGGACACCGTACGTCCATACAGGCTTAACGACTGTTTCATACGGCAAAAGTTTGTTTCGCACGGCGAGTTTCCAGCATCCGCGGCACCAGCCGATACGCCAATTTTTCTGAACATTTTTTACGCGTTGCATCGTTTCCATCTTTACGCAGTGTACGTTCTATCCATCGATAGAACCAAAGTAAAAAGTCGATGGTCGGAACTGGGTGGAGGGAACTTTTGAAAGGCGAAGACGTCGAAGCCGACGGCTGAAAGAACGCTGTCAGACTCGGTCTAACACCGAACCTCTAATTGAGATCATTTCAACTCGGTTTGCGTCAATCTACGCGAACGGAGGAAGTTTTGTCCATCGCTCGGTGTCGCGGCAGAGCTTGCCGACTGTCGGGAACAGCGGAAAAATTAGGGGTTTGCGAGCACGACTTGCCGAACGGCCCGCTTCGAGGACGGATCGCATTTGCGAGCCGTAGAACGAAGGCGATCGAGCGATCGGCATCGGAAATCGTTGCTCGTGCGACGAGTTTTATCTCGACACGTTAAAACGACCCTACTGCAGCATTAATTCAGACAATTTGCGACGTGGTCCACGCTCGGTCACTCTTGTTACATTCTTTTCGTGTCTTCCCATCGTCCTCCTGCCCCTCTCGGCGTTCATATACGTGCTTACTCTCCTCTCCTCTCCTCTCCTCTCCTCTCCTCTCCTCTCCTCTCCTCTCCTCTTCTCTTCTCTTCTCTTCTCTTCTGTCTGCCTGCTTCCGTCATCAGTTCGTCTCCCTAGTCGTTCGTTCGTCTCCTTCGGATGAAAAACGCAACGATCAACGCAGATCGGATTAGAAGCGATACTACAATACGATTATCGGCGTATATCGGCATTATCTTATCGTTAGCGCGATCCAACAAGAAAATGTTCGCGTTTTTCGTTACATCTTCAACGCGCCGTCGTGAACGAAAGGATGCAAAGGAAGAAACGTACTGGATCGAATATTGCATCAGCGATCCTGGTAACCGGCTAGCTATTTCTAATGTCGCTCGCGAAGAATTCAACCGGAAAAACCGCAGTACATTACGCGAGGAACGCAAACACGCGTTAATATTTATAAAGAACGGGAAATATTTACTATGAAATTTAAAATAATCGCCTGTTTAATGCGCGTAATATCTACGCTGCGTTTTGAAATATGTTGTAGGCGCGAACGAAGAATAATTTCATCGCCTAACTCCACCGATTAATCGCAAACAGCCGTATTCGTCGCGCGTACGATATCGCAATTCGGATAAAACGAGCAGTCTTTCTGCGAGTTCGAGGCAACGTTAACACCGATTCGGTCATGAACGCAACATCAACAATAAACGCGAATTTCTTTGGTTAGCTGTCTTCTTGGTAGCTGAGGATACCGCGTGCACGGTGAATCGAGGAAGGAGCCGATGCAAAAAGCGGAATAACCAGAAATTTACTCGGAATATGAGCCTCGTGAAAAGAAACAACGGAGATCTCGTTGGAGGCCGAGACAAAAGGGGGGGGGGCTCGTTGCATGTTGGCCAGCCTTCTCGTAATTTCGCCCTTGCAAAACAGGAAGTGCGATACAAAGAGAGCGAGGCGCCGCGTTCTTTTCTTTTTCGCGATACTAACGAAATTAAAGGTTCCTTTGTCGCCAGTTTCACGAAATACGCGTATCTACACTTTGTAATACGGAGGGAAGAAGATCGTTACAGAGGGAAAGAGGAACGAGCTGAACTACTTTTTGAAGCACCACTTTTTCTCAAACTCTCTTTTCCATCATCCTGACACGACTCCGTGGTACAGTACTGGACGAAGAAGCAGAAACGAGATACAACGGGTTTTCGGTGTCTGTACTCGTCGGTTGAACAGTGTTTGCCCCTTTTATCGCCTACTATCGCGTATGGTTTGCTCTCAAAGCGTTAATCTTCTGGTATTGGTTGGGCTATGTATTTTTCCGGCCGCCGCAATATCGGAAGATGCGTAAAAAAGTTCAAGAAACCAGGTTTAACCGAGAGACGCGTCGACCAGACGAGTCGAGAATCTAGACGCGTTCCTAGACGTACGCAACTATTTTTATTCCAGCGTTATCGTTGAGCATTATCGTAAGCTATCGTAAGCTATCGTAAGCTATCGTAGGAACAGTGCCCGCTCCCTAGAGCAAAGGCGTTTCTTTCAACAAAATATCCCAACGTATCTTTCTCGCGAAGAATCGATTATATTTATTCTTTAGCTCTAGACAAGAGATATCTGTCGTTTCCATAACTCGTCTTGGTTGCAGTTATATCGATAAATAGTCTGGAAAATTATATTTTAAACCTACCTAGATGGGTCGTTAGAAGAAGAGAGAATCGCGAAATCCGAGTGCCTTTCATCCGTGATTGCAGCATACAGAGACACGATTTACTAGGTTCTTTCAATCAAGGCATGAGCCAGAAGTTTTATCTCTGACGCTTCTGTTCTTTACAAAATCAGGAAATCCGTCTTTTTGCAAAGGGGCCGAGGCACGTTTCACGCGTCTATGAATAAAGATCCATTTACATACGGTTTCGTATGGAAATTAGGCTGTAGGGCGCGCGAAACCTGCCTGTTCCAAATGCTCCGCTAAAACCGATCCTTAGCATCAAAACCGATCTCTATTTAATAATTTTACTTCTGCCGCGAATATATACGCTCACGTATTTATCGCGTAACTTATTCTGCTAAAAAATTCAATCGAGAAAGAAGAGAAAATAAGCTATAACCACAATGTTTTCTAACAAACGAGATATTAAATAAGCGACGTAAATAGTACACGCGTAAACTGACCACGATCCGATACGTTCATCTTCGATGAAACTTCTTACCACGCTTACTTAACGGATTGCAACGCATTTACTTCCAACTACGAGATCGTTGTCACATCTAGTTAGTCTACATCTACAGCGTAACGTTTCCTAACGATAAACAACGATAACGAGAGAGGACGTGGAGGAAGGAAGAGAGAGGTTCGAAGCAAATATCGTTACGCGTCAAACGGTAAGCCGTGCTAAGCGGTTTCGAAAACGTCTTACGAGGCTGCTGGCAACCATTTTCCCACGACTCCTCCCACGACCTACACAGATTCTTTTCGAGGTTCTTCTTTGCCTTTTCGCCCCTCGCCTTGTTCTCCTTGGCTGTCTTTCTCGCGTATACGAATCGTATTGACCGAGTCTTCGTCTCGGGATGCGAAGAGCTCACTCGGTCATGTAACGGGATGCAAGGAAAACGCACTCCAACTCCCTTTGATTTGCTCGCACAATGACGGCTTTCGTCCGAACAATAGCCATGCGAGGGTAAGATACGTGCTTTTCGAAGGTATCCGCCCGGTCGCAGAGAAGTTGAGGAAATCAGGACCGCAAAAGACGGGCTACCTGGCCGTCTGTAGCCGGATGGAGAGACGCTGAGGGAAGAAAGAGAAGAAAAAAGAAGAAAAAGAGAAGAAAGAAAGAAAGAAAGAAAGAAAGAAAGAAAGAAAGAAAAAGCGTGCGGGGAAAAGAAGTCGTGAACGCGCGGAGAACGAAGAAGAGGGAACGACTCGAAATACAAAAAAAAAGAGGCACGAGAACGAAACGTGGCGGGATCGAGCACCTACGTCGATATACCGGTTAAGCGCGCGACCATCATCCCCCTGCTTGCGCACATGGCCGAAAAGTTTCTCACGAGAAGGAGGAACCGTACCTATGGTGGTCGACTTTGTCCAGAAGAAACGAAAAACGATCCTTCCACTACCACCAAGCCACGCTCCTTTTTTCCTCTTCTCCTATTTCTTCGTCGAGTCAGAAAAGAAGATGCGCTTCGTACGAGGAAACAGAACACGGATGCAGACCGCAGCGTAGATCCGTGTATCCGTGTATCCGTGTATCCGTGTATCCAAGCAATCCCCGTGCACTTACGTTCCGAGCTAGCAAAGCAAAGAGCAGGTAAGAAAATGAAATTACCGTAGCTACAAAAATGGCGTCGTCCTATTAGTATTTACGAAGAAAATGTCAAGCCGATAAGCGTTTCGCGGAGTTCGCGCTCCTACCGCACCTTCCACTCCCTCCTGGATCGCTTACGTTACTTACGTTGCTTACATAATAAGCGATGAACTCTCGGAGAACTCTTCTCCTCGCCTTTCTCATCCTGTCCCGGTCCCTCCTTTCTTTTCTAACCGCTCGTCTCGTTTCCTCGCGGTGGCACAGCGGCACGGCGGCACGGCGGCAACGGTTAGCGACGACCAAGGCGACGGCACACGAGCGCATCGCGATGGAGCAGCGATATCGGGACCCCGGCATCGACGGTATAAAGGGAAAACGGTCTCGAACAGGAGGGAGTAGAGAGAACAGACGAGAGGTCGACGTTACGCCACTGAGAATTTCTTCTGGCGATCCTCTTCGTCCCGATAGCTGTCGGTACCGTCTTCCTCTCATCCACTTGTACCATATCTTTTGCGCAACTCGATTGGCTTAGCTCGCGCGCCACGCACATAACCTATTCCGCAACCACTTCGACTCCACCGAGAATATTTACCCGCCAACAATTTTTCAAATCCTACGCGCCATCTTGTCACTTCCGTGTCGTAAAGTTGTCGAATTTCAACACGTTCCAAATTCTTCCCAATGATAACGAAACGAAAGGCGTATCCTCGGAAGGAACGTAACCAGTATTAGTATTTCATCCTTTCTCTTTTTCTTACGAGTCCTGTAAGCTGGTGAAAGACGCGAACGAACCTTTAAGCGGCCGATCCTCCTCGTAGATTATTTCATAAGCATTCCCAATACGGAAAAGTTCATCCGCTCGTACCCGGTATGAGCTCAAGCCGTTGCGCAAGCGATTCCAAGCCGGGGATCGCTCGTTCGTGCGCTCCTTGCTACTTTGCTCGCTTATACGCGTCCGTGTTCAAATTCTCTGACATAAATGCATATATAAATACACAGAGTTATGTACGTATACCTTCGAAAGTCGAACTGTACGAAGCTCGCAGTCCTTAAACGCATCCGAACGTTCGAATCGACTGAACGTTGCAAACATTGGATGCGTGCTGCCCTCTCTCGTCCTCTCTCTCGTTTAACTGCAAACACCGTGTTTACGCACCTACACATAACCAAGTATCTATCAAACTAGCAAATATAAACGTTTCCATATAGTGAATAATTTCGTGCGATAACAACTCGCAGTAATTAACATAATATATATATATATATAGATAATAAATATTATAACGATAATCTTTCCTATCTTAATACCGCGTTACTGCAAAACCTCACATTTCTAATACGAAACTTTTAATACAAACTGATTACGTTCTCGTGTTTGTTACTGTTCGATATTTAAATAAAATTTGAGAAATCGTATTGCTCGGCGACAAATACCCTTTGTATAGAATCACGCGCGTATAGAGCGTATTTATTTTGGTAATTATTTTTATTCGTTCGTGAAACAACTACGCGTTCTTATCCTATTTACTTCTGCAGGGCAACAACGTTTTATCCTGCCTATTTCCTTTCATCCGATTCGACAACGAAATATCAATGCCGATTACTGAATGCAACAACTGCATTCGAATATTACAATAGCGACTAAATAGTAGTAATCGCGAATAGAGACGAATACAAAACGTAACATTAAGCCACAGGCTAACGATACTATAAACCAGTAAACGAAACTATAAACTACTAAAACGTACAACGAAAAGGACTCGAATGGCCGTTCACGGATATTTTAACGATATTTGGAAGTACACGTCGAACGGAGTCAACTAAATCGATCGAACGACTTTTCATTTCATGTTCCAAGCTCTGACTCATCGTATATTCTTTCGATAAGAATAACAGGAGATGGAGGAGGAGATGGAGGAGGAGGAGGAGGAGGAGGAGGAGGAGGAGAAGAACGAGCGTAGAACCATGAAATTTGATTAGCTTTCGCAGCTACGCGTGTGTTGGTTATGTAAGTTGGGGCAAATTAGCATTCGGTTGGTGACCGAATCCAACGTAAAATTTAAAAAACAGACAAGAATATCGGGCCGTAACTCGTTGGTAATCTTTGGCAGAGTCTCCGTACGGCCGATTGCTAATCGCTTGCCTCCTGAGAAATTCAAGCGGATCTACCTCGATCACGTAGGGGCGATTTCAAAAACGGGACACGTTGTCGCGAGCATACTCACGCCCATGCGCGCACCTACGTGATCGGGTTTTGTTTTCCACGGCCTCGTGTACGCGGAAGAATTATTCCCAAAGGGCTTACCGCTTCGCGCTGTCCCGGAAAAGGTGTGCGTACACGCGGCCGTTAGCATTCCTGTGCAACGCAGACGTCCGATCCACGAAATCTAAACGAACGATCGATGTTTTCCTTTTTGTTGCTTCTTTATTTTTTATTCAAGGTCGCGTCAACTATTTCTTACGGTCGTTAGCGGCCGCGTGATCAACGAAATACGCAATTAAAGTACACAACGAACGAAGCGTGAAATAGGATTGGGTAGGTTACGAACTCGAATAACGATATCTATATTAGTATTATGTATACCTCGCAGGCTTAGATGAAAGAGAAAAGAGATGCAAGATACTTGGGCCCGAGTGTGCCTCTCTTACCTACGAAAGAACCCCCGGCCCGATTAACGCTATCGCGTAAAGTTGGATGCACGATAAGCGTCAAGGGTATTACGTATTTTACTAACGACAATGTAAATTGCAAACTGTGCAACTGTCCTTCTTGAAAAATATGGACGTTATATACTTATAACTTGCTTTCCCTCCAAAAAGAAAAACCAACGAAAGATGTATGTACGCGTACGCGTAAAATCACGCACGAGAGTAGGATCTCTGTGCTTGGAAGAACGAATAGAGAATGACTGTTTTGGGAATGTTGGAAAGCTTGCATTTCGCCGATACCATAGCAATCAATAATAGCACCGCTATGAGAAACACGTTCACGCGTCCCCGTGGTGTAGATCGGGTCACATTAATGCAGGCGGCACGCGCAAGATAAGAGTTTGTTGTTTGTTTTGATAACGTTCAGAAATGGTGATATCCGTATAAAAATCTCAACAATAGTCGCCTTTACCTTTCGCCTAGGACGAAGGTCAGGGTCATCGCCAGGTCAAACAGATAATAAATACCATACGACTATCTATCCGAAAAATTTGTCCGTATCGTTCGTATTTTACCAGATACTTGAGCGTTTCCAGCTAAACAACGCGTATTGTACGTTGATCGTCTAGAGTCTCTTACGTACGATAATCGGACAGAAAGCCAAAGATAGGTCTGTCGTATCGTTTCATCTTCGACTTTTTACATCGTTGTGATTTTGACAAAATTCGGAAGAACCGGTTCCACGTTCTCCAGCTCTGTAGTTACGTCAGACGTTACTCAATGCGAAATAACTCGATTGCACCAGCCGCAGAAGCGAGGGAGTTGTGCCATCCTCGTTCATCTCTTCCTTTCTTTCGCTATAGCGCGCTACTTCTTTGGCTTACTTCTATAATATAAGTCGAGTCGCTTTTGAAGGATATCGTCGCGCTACAAGCGCCACCTCGAGTTTCAGCTCTGTCCCCGTCTTTTCTAAAGTCGCTCGTTCGCGTTGGACCTAAAATCAAGACCAATCAGTTTATCACAGTGATAAAGATGCACGGATAACGAAGAAGATATTTAATGAGAGAGAGAGAGAGAGAGAGAGAGAGAGAGAGGAAACTCGTTGAATCTCATAGAAGGCAGCGCGTTACGCATGTTCGATTACAGTAAGCACGCTTTCCTCGTGACATAATATTATTTAACCTAGAATAATACCGTGTACGGTGGTTGCGTAAGGATAGAATTCGCGTGTCGGTAATTCGCGACACGGCTGCGAACGCGAGGCTGGTTCTCTTATTATATAAAGCCACGGGTTGCGCCGGGACCGTTCGGTCGACTACTGTCGCGGTCGCGGCAGCGCCTTCAGGACAGAAAGTTTCCTTCGTGGAACTGGCAAAGTTTTCGAACGGCTTCCGCCGAATCGAGCGCTGTTGCGCGATCAAAGAACTCGTCGAAACGAGACAATGCTATGCAGAATACGATACGTTAAGTCCTCTCTATGTAACATTGGTATTCCAGATAGCGCACACGCCTCTTGTCGAGGAACAACGAGGAAAGTCGGAGAACGTCGTGCCGTTGCATCGCTAACGCGACTCTCTTTACTCGTGATTCCTCCGCTTCGTGAATCCTCGCGCCAACTGACTCGTGATCCGTGATCCGTGATTCGCGATCCGCGTTTCGGCCCTAAAGGTCGATGTGAAACGCCGAGATACGATCGTTTATGTAACACTCGCTTCTCTTTTACTCCGTCTCTCTCCTAGCCTTACAAACGCTGGTTTAACCGATTTTCTTTCTTTTTCTTTTTTCTTTTTTCTTTTTTTTTTTTTTTTTTTTTTTTTTTTTTTTTTTTTTTTTTTTTTTTTTTTTTTTTTTTTTTTTTTTTTTTTTTTTTTTTTTTTTGTTACTTCCAACAACCATCGCAAATTTTTATCAACGGTTACCGATAAGCGGTACGCAGACAAAGACGGATCCTCTATTCGTTTCTTACGTACAACTTTCCTTAAGCGGGGAGAGCGGGTATATCCGCTGCAGTTAATCGTTCCGTCGGTGGGCCGAGCAACCAAAAACAAAATTCCATCACGAATAATGGTTACTGACGACGAAAAAGAATTCTCCCGTATGCAATGGCCATCGGCCAACCAAAAACGCTTTCTTAATCTATACAACGATTATTCGTAATCGGAATCGGTCAAAGTAATCTATTGATTCTTATATCTCGATCCTTTTCGTTTTAGCGCGCAGCGTTACATTAATCGGCGTGAAATTATCGGTGATTCACCGTGTTACTGAAATCGTTATCGATTGAATGACTTTTCTATCACGTCGGATCGTCATCTCGAGGATTTTTGAAGAATTCAAAGCTACAGGAGGTTTTGCGGCAAGCGTTATTACTGCCGCTGAGGAAAAGTAAGCTCGCGTATCTACGTCCGATCCGACGATAAACATGCGACGAGTTCAAACAACGAATTCTAAAAATCCAATTGCTTGCTATTAGTATTCCGATACGTTGACATTCAAATATAACGCTTAGAGCTAAACAGACTTCGTATAAATCGAGAAACACAAGTGGCCGGAAACTTTTCGACACGTTATACATATGCATTAGTAACTGATTCCGATATGCGCTATTACTATTCCTCTCTAGTATCGTATTCTAATATATAAATACCATTGCTTGCAACTATCTGGAACAAACCGTACGCCGATTTGATCGAAACGACTCGCTACGACGACGATATTTTCAACGCCTGATCGTCTGCCTTACCCTGTGTCTCCTCGTTGCTTGCCGCTATCGTATCACTTTCGTTTTCATTTCGAAAAACGCTCTAAAAAGAGGAGGATCGATTTGTATCGTTCAGCGATATGGCCGCTGCATAATTTTCGATTTGCAGCATCCACGATGCTGATGCAACGCCCGCGGACGAGTTCACAAGAGACTCTCTTAACCGCTGCTGCAATTACGTTGACGCAACACCGAGAGACAGTCGGATTCGCTTTCTCTCATCTTTCTAGCTCTCTTCGCATCCTTCGACGATCTTTATAATGTCCGACGTTAGAGATCGTTGGTTCGCCACACGTTCGTATCCGTATCATCGGTTACGTAAACATCGTAACGGATACACTATCCACGTGTTTCCTTCGTAATATACACGTGGAATATCGAATATTAGGAAACTTGGGAGAAACGCTATGCAACTGCTGATGAAATCGCACGGATCTTTTACGTACTTTCTTTACGCTGGCCACGAAAACTACTTGTACACAACGGTGTACAAAATATAACGATATTTTGTATTTTATTTACCGGGTAAATTTTGCCTTATTCGTCGACCAATTGATCACGATCAAATCCGCCGTTTCAAATACGAACAGGCGTATCTGGTGAAAAACGAGGAAAGTTGGTGGAAAGCGACCTTTAGCATTTAGCGACCAGCTATCGATTTCACGTACGTACGAGATACGAACCGTTACATCTTCGCTGCAGTTTCCACCCGGAATATACCCACCCGAAATGCTTGTCAACGCGTTCATGTTCCTACGAATCGGTGTGTTCCTTAACCGTATATCGAGTATAGAGGAAAAACGTAATCCGTTAAGTAAGCGACACAGGGAGAGAAGAAAATCGAATCGAGCTTAGACGATGGACGATGGATAACAGTGGATAACAGTGGATAACAGTGGATAACAGTGGATAACAGTGGGGATAACAGGGTCCCGGGGGCGAAGGAAGAATGCGAAGCAAGTACGGCCCGGGTACAACGTGGTACATAAGCCGGATGGGTTCGTCTCGTGTTCCAAGTATTACAAGAGCGACGTCCACGTGTCGGGACTGTCAATTCGTAAAGTCGCGCACGACGAGCATCTTCGTCTACGTTCGCCCACCTTCGGCCACCGGGTTTTGCCCCTTCCTTCCTCGCCTTTTCCACGGGAACGTTGACTCCGAGGCGTGGCGCCGGAACTCGAGAAACATCCTAGCCCGACGACCTCCTCGGAAATTACGCGAGTCGTGATCGCGTACCATTCACGATCGCCCATGCTACGAATCTCGTTTGGTACCTCCTCTGCATCCTCTGCTGCTCTTCGTTAACATTCGACCAGCCTTCGATCAACCATTACTTCCCGCCATTTCGTTGCCTCCCTCGATTCAAATCAATTTCTCAGAATCGTGCAAAACAAACGAGATATAATCGATAAGATAAATAACGGGAAAGATAAACTGCTTTTTCTTTTTCTGCCGTTCTGTTTGCGATTCCGCTTAAAGGCTGGTACGTCCGTATTTAGTCATCGGTTAGTTTGCACGGTCGACTAACGGAAAACGATACGCTTCACGCGTTCTCAATTTTAACGAGACAAGATACATTTTCTTGCGTAGCGAAATTCGCGCTGTTTATCGGCCGGACGCGTATTTTCTCTGCTCGATTTACCAAGCAAACGAAAGGAACGCGGGCAAGTTAGGTTTACACGTAGCTGTAGCGAAATAAAAGTCTGTATGGAAACAGGCGTACCGTCGTACCGAGGCAGTTGCGTCTTGCGAGCGGAGCAGACAGGAAACGAAGCAGGAACTGAACTAGCGAGCACATTATTGATCGGTGGCCGGCCGTGCGCCAGCGCAGCGCGATCCTGAGGGCAAAACAGTAGCGATCTACCCTCGTTCGCGTTTCGTGCAGTGTTCCAGTGCTGTTTTATCGCCCATTCGGCGCTTCTTGTCTGACGCTTATCAAAGTGCCGTCGCGCGTTGCTAATATGTCCGGTGGTACGTATGCAAGCGTCTTTTCTTCTTTCTTTCCTTCTTTCTTTCCTTCTTTCTTTCCTTCTTGCTTTCTCTCTTTCTCTCTTTCTTTCTTTCTTTCTTTCTTTCTCTCTTTCTCTCTTTCTTTCCTCCTTTCTTTCTTTCTTTCTTTCTTTCTTTCTTTCTTTCTTTCTTTCTTTCTCTCTTTCTCTCTTTCTCTCTCTTTCTTTCTTTCTTTCCTTCTTTCTTCTTTCGAGAGACGAGACTCTGCAAGAAAGGACAAGGGTGAGACGAAAACGAGAAGCAGGATAATGAAAAACAAGAGAAGGAAGGAGACAAGCCAAAGCGAACGACGACTCGAGCAAATTGTTAAATCGTCTAATCGTTTTGTCTTATTCATCAAGACAGGGACTATATTGGATTCGCGACGTTGCCCGAGCAAGTGCACAGAAAATCGGTTAAAAGAGGATTCGAGTTCACCCTGATGGTGTTAGGAGAAAGTGGCCTCGGCAAGTCTACTCTGATAAACAGTCTGTTCCTCGGTGATCTTTACAAAGACCGACGAATCCTCGATGCCGCTGGTTGGTACTATACATGGTACAAACATACTAAGTCGCACGTTCGATGATCATTGCCAAAACTAGTCCTTTCTAGAACGCATTGAAAAGACAACAACGATAGAAAAGAAGACAATGGACATCGAAGAACGTGGAGTCAGGCTACGTTTAACGATCGTCGACACACCTGGTATAATTTCATTTAGTACTTTATATACGGTCGAACAATGTTTGCCAAAGGTCGCGATTTTAGTGGACGCGTATTCGGGCTGACTGGCGTTCCAACCAACGTAACGTCCGAATACCGCGACCCGTGCACTCGTAAAAATTTCTCTCTCTCTCTCTCTCTCTATATGTATATATATATATATATATATATATACACACGTATTTAATTTCATTGACGTATCGAGTTCATCAGAATGTCAATTCATCGGAATACGCATCCATTGTAACCGTAGCCCAACTCTCGCGCCACACGTTAACAGTCGCCTACATATTATTATCTTAACTAGGTGTCGTTACATAATTGCATTACTCCTGCATTCCACTAAATTATTTATACATCGTTCCGTTATATTATTAATTGCGTTACAAAGAGCCACGTTCCGTTACCAATTGCATCGAAAAGAGAGCCACGTGTCGGAGAAACGGATAAAAATACGTTTCATAGTCGTATCATCGGAGGAAACTGCGATTCCAGCAGTTACACGAACGTCTAACTTGCACACTATGACGTCGATATACGTCAAATAGGCGAGTTTAATTTGAACGTGTTACGCGAGAGTTGTCTGGCCAGGAAAATGTCACGAAACTTCCACACGCGCTACAAAACCATGAATTTCTATTCAGGATTTGGCGATGCGGTAAACTGCGAAGACACTTGGAAAGCGTGCTCAGCCTATATCGACGAACAGTTCCGACAATATTTTACGGACGAGAGCGGATTAAATAGGAAGAACATCCAAGACAATCGAGTACATTGCTGTTTATACTTCATACCTCCTTATGGACACGGGTATATCCGAGCATCTATCCATACTTGACACTGTGTCGCGTCGTCTATTCCCTTACTACCACCTTTCCTCCTTTGTAGACTCAGACAAATCGATCTGGAAGTATTGAAACGATTGCACCGTAAGGTAAACGTGGTCCCTGTAATTGCAAAGGCAGATACGTTAACGACCTACGAAGTGAAGATGTTGAAGGATCGAATACTCGCTGACATCGAAGAGCACGAGATTCAGGTAGTGTCTGTCGTTCCTCTAATTTTCCTCTATTTAACGAGCCTGCATGCTAAAGTGGAGAATGAAGGAAAGATAGATAGATAGATGGATGGATGGATGGATAGATGGATGGATAGATGGATAGATAGATGGATAGATAGATGGATTAATTGATTGATAGATAGATAGATAGATAGATAGATAGAGAGAGAGAGAGAGAGAGAGTGAGAGAGTGAGTAGAGAAAGAGAAGCAAGCAATTAACGTGAAAAGACGCACAATGTTTTGCGCCTAGATATATCAATTTCCGGACTGCGACAGCGACGAGGACGAGGAATTTAAGCAACAGGACAAAGAGCTTAAAGCGTGCATCCCGTTTGCTGTGGTCGGCAGCTCAACGGTGCTGGAAGTCGCGGGCAAGAAGGTCCGCGGTCGCCAATATCCCTGGGGAGTGGTAGAAGGTAACTAGATCTCGGATTTTCCAAGCTGGCCGATGTTTCAAAAATGGCCATTTATGCATCACCTTGCGAGCGAAAAGTCTCGACTTTTCCATCGCATCTCGGACAAGCGGTAACAACAGTTTCCCTGCCTCGAGAGACCTCGTTCGCAAGCAGGCGCAACAATTGTCATTTTTAACGTGCTCTTTTACGAATACAGAAAAAGATAATCGTGACAGTAGTGGCGTCGAGTAATCGTTCGAATAGGAAATTAACGTTTGACTTTCGATCGGATCACAGTGGAGAACCCGAAGCACAGCGATTTCGTGAAATTAAGAACGATGCTGATATCCACGCACATGCAAGATCTGAAAGATGTGACACAGGATGTGCATTACGAGAACTTCCGGGCGCAATGCATTTCTCAAATTTCACAGCAGGCCATCCGGGAACGGAGGTATTTACGCATGTAAATAAGTATTGCATTTCAGTAGGTATACTTCTCTCTAGATGTACGTACGTCCATGTATCTTTTCCCTTCTATGTATTTTCTTCTCTATCATCGTTTTTCCATCGTTTCTCCATCGTTTCTCCATCGTTTCCCCATCGTTTCCCCATCGTTTCTCCATCGTATCGTTGTAATTTCTATAATATCCCGTTTCTACTAGTTTCGTACTAGTTTCTTCGTAGCATACAAGGTGTCTCGGACGAATGAGAAAAAGCTTCTCAGGATAAATTCCTTCATTCAGGATATTCAGGCGATCTTATTTAGCCGAGACACCCTGCATTTCATTTTCTTCTTCCAATTTTATTAATCGAACCTGCTACCAATCGAATGTAATAGATATAGCCCAATTCCACCAACAAACATATAATTTTATTTTCTCTCGTCCACAGTAAGCTGAAAAGAGATTCGGGCCCGCATTTTGAGAACAGTATATCCGATACCGACAGGCTACTCCTGCAGAAAGACGAAGAGGTAAGAGGCATCGTTACGATTCAAACGATATCGATTAAAACAAACAGATCCATATAAACGATTATGTCTCTGTTTGAATAAAAAACGATATTAATTTGTGCGAAAACGCGTCGCGTCGTATATAATATGTTTCCGACAATCGTCAAGTACAAGTACAAGTACAAGTAACGCAACTCCTAAGATCATGCCGGGTGGTAAAAGATTGCTGTTTCTAAGACGTTTTCATAAAAGCAATTGCATATTCGCGCCAGTGATCACGTATTTCGTGGTTGAACAAAGTGCATCCATCATTTTCGTGTTTCACCGTTTGTAAACGGTTCCTAGAATTATTTCTAAAATCTTATCTTCGCAGATACGAAGAATGCAGGACATGCTGGCGCAAATGCAAGAGAAATTGAAAGCTACCGGCCAGGTTGGAACTGGAATCGGTCTCAGAGGACGAGTCGGCAGCCTTGGAAACGATCTGGACTCTACGGACGTCGAAAAGAAGCGCAACAGTATTATAGATGTTTAAACTTTCGAGTATCAAGATATTATATATTATTATTATTATTATTATTATTATTATTATTATTATTATTAGTCTAATTATTCTAATTATTCTAATTATTATTATTATAATTATTCTCATTATTATTGACATATTTAATTACGTTTAACTCGGTTTTACGCGAATGCGCACAAGATTATCGAACGTGACTAAAGAAACCAGCAAGTTTTATATGCTCCTGTATGTATTAGATTCATCAGGTTAAATTAATAACCCGATAGGGGATCGAACGGGAGTTTCTCACCAGGTTTTCACTTTTATATGTATAGTGCATACGTATTGACTTAAAAGACTGTCGCATTGTATAAACAGCGTTTGATATCACGATACGTATTCACTACGTGAAAAACTTGTACCTACATTATATTGTACGTGTAAAAGATACAAGGAAACTACGATAGAAGTAAACAAAAAGTATACCATGTAAGACAAAGTCCTTGAATAATTTTCTTTCGTTTGGTTAATTCGTCAGCCCGAGCTCATCGATTATGTTTAACCGCAGCATTGCGCCTCCGATCCGATTTCTATAACGATAAACATATTATTTATGTAACGAATTCTGATTTTCAAGAATCTTTCGCAAGCAGAAGGCAATTTGAATAATTTCATACCGAAAGTGGTGAAAATTTGAGCGATTCAGGAACTCAGGAACGAGCGCATCAAATTAATGATTACCGCTGTATAGCCAGATTGCCAATGCGGTTTTATTATTAACTACGATTATAGGTATGGATTCGTATTAAAGTTCCCCCAAATCGCCGTGATTTCATCTCCGTTTCGTTGCACCCGCATCTCGAACGTGGTATAAAATCCACCGGCTTCGTAACATTAAGCTATTTTCTTTCAGCCAAGACACGCAGCACTTGTGCCAAGTTGCTAATGATTCCGAAGGTTTGTTCTTTGCCCGATTCATAATTCTTCTTACGAATTTCCTCTCTCTCTCTCTCTCTCTCCCTCTCTCGTCTTTTCTTTTCAACTATATCGCTGATAAAATAATAAAATCCATAGCCTTACAACCATGATAAATACAACGTCGATCCCGTTGTAATAAAACACATTCACCTCTGTAAATATATTTCAACGAATAACTCGCGATGGTTTTATCTTTGCTAATTATTTCAAGGAGCTGAAAGGCGTAAAACATTTTTTTCCCCCTACATAGGCACTTCTGTTAACGATGACGTTGGTAGGAATTTTGAGCGAACCTCAAGGACCTGCCTATCTTCCGCCTACAGCAACTGGAGCGCGACCAGCTCCTGCTGCTGGTCATCCGGACGAATGGGCCGGTGTAAGTAGCACCAGCGTTTCCTTTCTTCTCTTTCGCCCGACTTCTTCTCACGTGAAAATTAATTCTCTTTAATTTATCTCATCGATACTCGTATTTTCGTATTTTTACATTCGTTATTTCGCACTACAAAATTTACGCAATACGATAAAGGTCTGCCTTATCGAATTATTTGCCCGTCGCATAAAAGCATACCTCGATAATTTCATCTGCAGTCTGGATAAATACTTTTCTTCCCCCCTCCACCCTCCTCCCCATCTTTTTTCGTCTTCGCAGGATTCAGCGAATTACGAATTTTCATACGAAGTGGAGGACGCAGTAGCTGGCTTAAACTTTGGCCACCACGAGTCACGAAAAGACAATGAAGCAACTGGAACTTATCACGTGCTATTACCAGATGGTAGAACACAAATCGTCGACTACGTTGCCGACGGTGGTGGCTATCGGCCAATGGTACGATACGAGGGGACGGCAACTTATCCAGCTCCGGGATCTGCTCCAAGGACACCGGCTGCTACCGCAGGATCCACGAGTAACGAAGGATACAGATACTAAACATTTACATACGTAAAAGTTGCTTTCTCAAAGCAGGTATACTTCGTGGAGACGTGGAAATTTAACAAATGACAGAGCCAAAATTCGGGTAACGACACGACGTTCGTTGTACCAATAAGACAATGCAGCACCAAATTTTGATTTATAAAATACATATACTTAGAACGTGTAAGCAAGTTATATCTTACAATAAAAACTCCGAAAACTATTTCTTCGTTCGACTACTCTCTTCCCACTGTACACTATTTTTTGTGTTTTTTAATAAACTGTAAGACTTCTTGCACATCTTCCTGTGATCCCAAAAATATCGCGGATCTTTGATGGATTTTCTCGGGCACTATGTCCAAAATATCAATCTCCCCGTTTGTTGCCATACCGCCGGCTTGTTTTATTATGTACGCCATCGGAATGCATTCGTACAAGAGGCGCAGCTACGAATAATAGTTTCGAAAATGATTATATGCACGCGTATATGTATTTATAATAAAGACAAATGTTAATAATGACGAAGGGGAAACATGGCTGTTATACCTTGCCAGTAGGATGAGTTTTCGTTGCTGGATAAAGAAATATTCCTCCATACTTTATCGTCCTGTGCACATCAGCAACCATAGAGCCCACGTACCTCGCGCTGTATGGTTTCCCATTCTCTGGATATTTCTTCGAATGTATATATTCCTTGATGGCTGTGTCCCAGGTAGTCTCGTATCCTTCGTTGATGCTAAAATCATCGTCGTTACGAGCCTCGTCATGAATAGCGTACACGCTACGATGCATAAAAAGCTATTATAAATAAATATAATGATAAAGCTAGATACCAATAGATATTTCCTCTGGGAGGTACGCGTAAATTTTTTTCTGTCAAAATAAATTCTCCGATGGCTGGGTCGTAGGTAAAACCATTGACTCCCTGGCCAGTCGAGAGTACCATCATAGTTGCTGAACCATAGATCGCATATCCAGCGGCCAGCAAATTTTTACCAGGTTGAAGAGCATTCGCCTCCATAGACGCTCTCGGTTCGCTCGGTTTCTTAAAGATTGAGAATATAGAACCAATCGATACTAAACAATCGATATTGGATGATCCATCCAACGGATCGAAGCACACGATATATTTCCCGCTCGCTTCAGTTTCCACTTCGATCGCGTTCGTATTTTCTTCGCTTACGAGAACGCAGGTTGTGTAAGAGGATGTCAACATATTCACGAACAACTCGTTGCTCAATACATCCAACTTTTTTACATCTTCCCCCTGGACGTTTTGAGTTCCGGCTATGCCATACCTGTTCCAACAAAATGTCATTAAAAAGAGGAAAGAAGAGAAAGATTAATTTATTAATTAATAAAAGATAAAGATTAAGATTAAGATTAAGATTCTTCGTGAAGCTTCTCTTCCTAAAAATACTCGACTCGAGTCAAGTAAGTGTACATACCGTGTATTCGTCAAAATTATGATATTTCATTATGAAACGACGATTTGACAAATCGTAAATGAGACTCGTAAAGCGTCTCATCAGAATCTAACGGCTATGAGAATATTCCAACAAATAATCGTATTCGATATTAGTTTTGCAGAAGCTTTGAAAATTTCAAATCGGAAGATGATAATCGAGAAGGAATTTTCAGTGCACCGTAAGAAAAGGAGAAAGACAAACGGAAAAAGTTACCGGCAACGATGAACTTTGATTCTTTCTGAGGCCTTTGGGCCCTTAATCGAGTCTGATACACGTCCAGGTGTAACAATTTTATCGCTTAAAACTTGTAGAAAAGAGCAAAAAAAACTGGACAAACGAACGCTTCTTTGAATTAAGATCAACTTAACTCAACTTCCATAAGAAGTATCAAACGATCGATATTATCGTCGATATTCAGATTTCTCAACATTGTATCGACGATATATATATATATATATATATATATATATATATATATATACACATGTAAATAGGGTGAAAATCGAAACACAGCGACAAGTATACAGCGGGAGCCGATCCAGCGGACTAAAAGAACAGTTCATACTAAAAGTTGATATAAAGATATGCCCAATATGGCGATACTGTTTCCGAATTATAGCCATTTCATGACACTAGACGTTACTTGGATCAACGATATCCTGGCAAACGGACAGAGTCGTCATTAATCCGCATTAGATATTCGTCAAACAACTTACACGATCCATGATGCGACGCGTTCGCGCGCTTTCATCAAAACTGGACCTGCTCGCTTGGAGCAACTTCTCTCAAGCAAGTAGCTAACCAACTACCGCAATACGAAACAAACTGTCGCTCGAGAACAAGATCGTATCGGGCTTTGTATTAATCGATCTAGAGGCCCTCTTACGTACGACGATGTTGA
Source organism: Bombus pyrosoma (assembly GCF_014825855.1). NCBI lineage: Eukaryota > Metazoa > Arthropoda > Insecta > Hymenoptera > Apidae > Bombus > Bombus pyrosoma. Next base: position 339,405 of record NC_057786.1, on the reverse strand, counting down.
GAATCCTGAATATCGACGATAATATCGATCCTCCGAATCGCTCTTCTACGATCCAATAGACCTAATCCAAGCCCTAGTTATTGTTCATATAGGAAGAGTAATAAATAACTGTAACGTTATGAATTTATGCAAAAACATATTAGACTGGGAAAAATGATTGGCAAATAAATATGTATAATAAATACTCACATATTGGCAATACCGGCTTTCCTAACTACCGAACTAACCGCTTTTACTGCAGTTTGTATGCTGTTCAGAAGCTGAGTTAAATCTCCCGTAGCGTCTTGTATCTTTCGTTGCTCGGACAGTACGAATCTCGTCAATGTCATACAGTTAGAATCAAAAGAATCGCTCTTCGAAGCCATGTTTTGCAACGGCTAACTATAGCGTAACTTCTATCCGACACCGTCTCAGCGAACAGACTGCGACAAATCTGTTTATGCGTAGTCTTATATAAACTCGTGTAAACTGGTCTATATAAATCCGTGCAACTTCTTGATATTAACTTATCTCTATAGCGAAAGCAATCGGACGAAATGTAACAACATTAAATTTGCGTTATAACTCATTTGAATCACAATCACAATTTGAAAATAATTCTCCCATTTTCTTCTCTGTTCTAAAAGAAGTAAAACGATTCCTGTCTCTCGACAGGAGAGACAATATTTGAGAATATTATTTTCTACCTTAAAGTGTCGAACAATCTCCAAGTGACTACAGCAAACAGCGATTACTAGACTACGGATTTTTATGTAAATTCCTATGTTTAAGAATATAATTGAAATAATAAATAGAATTGTTGTTAAAAATTGTTTCACACATCAATGCTTTATAGAAAGCACCTATACTTTGGATATTTCATATATTTTTTTCGTATCGTGTGCATTCTATGCAACTTGTGCTTCCACATAAAATTCCAAATGAATGTATAAATATCTGCAGTCCAATGATTACAGATTACATTATAACATAACTTCATAACATTACATTACGGACAACCCTTGATGCATAATTATTTACAGCGTTATCAGCTTATATGACAATAATATTCTCAATGATAAATTGTGCAAGGGTTATCGACGCTGCCAATGTTCTAAAGTTAACGCTCGAAGATAGCCGATAATATATTTGAATGTAATACGAGTGCTATCATAATGTATTATACAGGGTGTCTCGTTTTAATCGATCCACGAAAATGTCTCCAAAACTATTGTATATTATTGTATATTACTGCGTGTACCTGTGTACCTGGGTACCTGTATATCATTCGAGAAAGCGTTTCAAACGAAACTCATATTGTTTCAAGGCGAACATTTTATCGCGGCGGGCGTACCTTCGAGATTTCAAGGTGACATTTCCTTTTTTAATAGAACTACACATTTTTCCTATACGCCATTCGATGCAGTTTTTAATTCTCGACAGAAAAGTACCGAGACACTTTAAAAGGGTCGACAGGTGATTAATTCAAGTTTGACATTTTATCTTCAATCTTGTGAAACTGATCGTACAAGAAAAAAAACAAGGAAAGATATAAGACAATGCTTTTATGCTTATGTTCTCATTGTCTTTCGTACACTCAATTTGGTGAAATTAACATTGAAATATCTCTTAAACTAAGCATTTTCGCATACTCGTTAGACAAAATACTTTTTTGTAGGCAGTTGAAAGATGTATCGAACGGTGTATAAAAATGTGTATAGTTCCATTTAAAAAATAAAGGATAAACTTCGGTATGTCGAAAACGCCTCCACCTAGACCAATCTGGTAGTCATCGTGAGACGTCCCTCTTCAGAATTAACATTGCTCCGTATTCATCTGCATAATGAACTTGCCGGACCTCAGGCAAGCAGGTTCGCTTAATTTATATATACATATGTAATAAAATAATGTTATGTAAATAACCAATACGTAGAAACTCAAACGCAACGTTTTTACTTTTTCATTCTCGTCTTACTTTACCTGGTACCTATAGACGAATCCCTTAAATATTTTGCCGAATCTGTATATGTATATATATATTTCTTCTGTTACTTTGAATATGCGTGTATGACGTTTTAAATATCTCTATCTACCACAATTGCATAATATTTATACATTATCCATACATAATTATTAAAGAAATGATGTATAAATTCAAATCACTCCCTCTAAACAAACATTAATCACGTTCCATCTACACATCCGTTAGAACATTAAAATTTGGATTCCCTATACATACTGACAAGAGATGCTGTCAAGTTGAATACCGTATTTTGTATTTAAAGAAGGTTTAACTTAACGCAATATTCATTTACATATATATGTACAAAAATTGAATATACACGTAAATAAAAATTAATTTGTAAACACTCCAAATATTGCTTAATAGTCGCTAGTGAATAATGATTTTTAGGGATATTTTATATCATTGAAAAAAAATCTGCTAAACGGTATAAGTATAGTTAATTAAACGACAACAGATATATTTTCGACATTTCACCTTCCATTTAATATTCGGGGAAATATATATGTGCCATTTTATAATATCTCAGATTTTCCCCTAGATTTTCATTACGTAATTTTATTTACCTCTTCTAGCTGGATCTGTTCGACCAAGTACTCGCAATATTTGAAAGATACATCTATTTACAACTAGTTTGAAAACAATTCAACGTTCATAATTTTTAAGCAAAAGTTATGTTACATTAACAGGTAACTTTATGATAAATTAGTACGATATAATTATATTTAAAACAGTCGGAAGATAAAATTTGAATTCAACTTGAATGGGTAAAGAACATGTGTAAGTAGAATGTGTTAAGTCAATATATGAAATAATGAAGTAATGATAAAAAATTGGGCGTAAGGTACAAATAATAATTGATTCAGGTACATACAATTAATTTATTCGTTATTCAGAAAAATGTAACATTTTAAAAAAAGAAGGGAAGCATTGTCAATTAAATATAATAATATTATCAATACAAGAAACAAAGAGATCATTCAACAATTGAAAATTCTATTTGTGTAATATTTACGTATTACAATTATAAACAGACAACAATCATATAATAATAGTTTTATTTAAAACTAATGTTATATTGTCTCTTTTGTTTGTTTAGATTAAATTATATTTAGCTTATTGTTTAACTTACATTCAGAGATCTGCTTATTACTATTAAAGGTGGCATAATGCAGAAATCTATCAGATTGAAACGTGAATTTGAAAAACTTAGTCAAAATCCTGTCGAAGGTATTTCTTGTTATCCACGGTCCGAAAATTTTGAAAACCTTGTCGCAACAATTATTGGACCAATTGGAAGCCCATATAGTGGACATGTTTTTCAGTTATCCATAGATATTTCTGAACAATATCCATTTGAACCTCCAAGGATTGCATTTCAAACACCTATTTATCATCCAAATATTGATAATAATGGCCGAATTTGTATGGATCTTTTAAACATGCCACCAAAAGGTAACTGGAATCCAACTATCGGAATAAAAAATCTTCTGGATGCTGTAAAATGCCTATTGGGAAATCCAAACCCTGATGATCCTTTGATGCCAGACATAGCGCAAGAATATAAATTTAACAGACAAGAGTTTGACAGAAAAGTACAACAGTTTATGATAGAAACAAAAAATAAATTGTTATAATTAATTATAATTAATCAATAGCTATTTCCATTTTTTAAGTAATTCAAGTGTGTTACAAATGTATAATATATTTATTACCTTTCTCTTTTTATAAAGGCATAAGAAATTCACCTTATTTCCTTTATATACTTCTCATATATTCAATTCATAATCCTTCTTTGTCATATTATCTTCTATATTTTCTTGAAAACTTTTATGTTGGGTTTTTCCAAACCTTTTATAAATATACGCAGAATGTATAAATATTATGTATAAAGATCAATACAACTTCAGGTCGGTGAACATTTGTAAGAAACGTTCAGTGAAAGATTGTCCTGCGGCTTGAATTTTAAGGTAAAACCTTTTTGTTTTCATTGTATTTCGTTCATCACTGCATAGAAAAACTTTTCAAACAAATATTGAATGGGACTGAAAGAGGTACTATTTGATGTTATTAGCTTTATTTCTAAGTGCAGATGTAGGCCGTGTAAACTATATTTTTTTAAAATGCAATCACATTTTTTAATGATGTGCCGATCGATGCATCTCATCTCATCTTCCAATGGCGATCTTTACGAATAATATTTATACACCCTCTACAATTAATAGATCATAGTTTACAAATCGTTCTAACAAAACTTTCTACTTGAAAAAATTCCAAAAAGAAAACAGAATGTTTAAGAATATTTCTTATTCGAAAGTCTTTAATAATTCGATAATAATCTTAGCAAAACCAAGTCAGATTACATTCATATAAAACCTGTACAGAATTAGCAAAAATATATAGATGAATTGATGCACAATATTTTCATACTGTCAGAAATTATTATCAAACGACCTTAAATAATCTCCCAACTTTCACATATTATATATAATTAAATTTATCTTTTATAAACTGCAGCACACTTACATAAAGAAATATATAGTTTTTAATTTAAAAAAAAAAAAAAAAAAAAAAACTAACCTTGAAATTTTCAAAGTGTATGCACCTGAATAAAAATGTATTAATCATTCGATAACCGCATCCATAACCTTTATTAACCTTTTTTTTTTTATTTATAGCGCATTAAAATGTGTTATATATTATACCTGAAAACATTCAAATGTACGGATGATGCAATAAATTACTTACTACTTATAGCATTAACATTTATGAAAAAGAATTATCCTATAAACGGGTAAAAATCTTTTTTCAAATTCGAAACTATAACATCTTTATAACGATATAGATACGCGATTTGAATTCATTTATTTTTACTTATTTTCAAAATAAAATAGAATAGAAAAAAATATAATTATCTATTACACATTTTATACAACCAATCAAATTTCTTATAGAATGCACTCTCTCGTGAAATAGTAAAACTACCGATATGCTTGGAATGCCCTCTAGAAAGAAAAGCGCGTAGCTGTTTCTTCAATACATGTTGAGTGGATCTTCTCGTTTCGTCGACGGAAACGTACTACTTGCACATCAATTTGCGAATCAATAGTTTTCACATGCAAGTAGTAGCACTATATATATATATACATATATACATATATATACATATATATATATATATATATAGAGAGAGAGAGAGAGAGATAAATCAAAACAAATATAATTTGGAAAGAGCAAATCGAGTTAAAAGAGATTAAGAGATTTGAAGAAATATAGAGCTAAAATATTTGATTAAATTTCTATGGAATTCCTTTTAGCTTACTAGGAAATTCCGGAAGTTAAGTAAGGAAAGAGGAAAGTCGCCATTTTGTGCTCATTGAGGAGGATAAAGACTTCGTGAATGACGGCTTGATTCAAGCCGAGTAATATTTGTGTAATTATTGTTCCTTTGTTTTTCCTTCGCCATTTGTTCGGCTCTGCCGTGTTAAACAGCGTTGATGATTGGGATTCCGCGTGACGATCGACATAAGATCACGGTTAAAATCCGCAACAATATGAAAAGGAGCTCTAGTCGTGACACTCCTCCGCGCGTCAAGAGAAGTAGATCATCAATGGGACGGTAAAAATTTTTCATAATATACTATAAACTCTATTTTTAGAAATTTATACAAAGTGTGTATTATTTTACTTTGTATTTCCTTACTAGAATAGATACTTAGGTATATAGACTTAGAGATGGTATATAACATTACCTAGAGGTAACAAGTACATATGTATATAGTAAATCGTTGAAATTTTTGGTTTTACGATATAACAAAAAGTATTTTAGTTATAGTTGAACTATTTTAATTAATTTGCAGGTATGATGATTCTAGTGATGAGCGAATAACTCCTGAAAGAATTCGTCGACGTAGTAGAGGTGCAAGAAGTCCCAGTCCTCCAACGCGTGCCTCCTCTCATGCTCGTTACGTAGAATCGAGCTCCCATAGAGATGATTATTTAAGAGCACCCAGAGAATTACCACCAGAACGTCCGTACAGTTATAAAGTGCTTTGTATCAGTTCAATTCACCCAAAAGCAAGTGACGAAGTGATAAAAGATACTCTTTATAGAGAATATAAGAAGTTCGGAGATTTTTCTATTAGAATTTCTCATGAATTAGATGAACGTGTCGCATATGTTTGCTTCAGAAGTTCAGAAGATGCTAGAGATGCAAAGCATGCAAAACCGAGAATCATTATGTATGACAAGGTGGCACTTGTTGAACCAGTTTATGAAAGACCTGATACTTACCGTCGTCCAAGATCGATCACGCCCCCTGATTATGAAAGATACTATGCCAGAAGTCCTGGTCCAACAGATAGACATAGGCCTTTAGAAAGATATGAAAGAGTTTATGGACCTCCAGTTGGTTTGCCTCCACCGCATAGAGAAATGAGGCGCGAAGCAATCCCTCCTCCTCATCATGAATTTGTTAGGCCACCAATTCATCATGGCCCACCCCATGTTCATCCTGGTCCACCTCATCATTATGGCCCTCCAAGGCATATGATGATTCGACATCCAGTTCATGGATTTGAACGCGTGGAGAATAAAAAAGATAAATTTCCCAATTATTTACATCATGTTTCTCCAGAAGATGACCCACTAGCAACAAGAACACTTTTTGCAGGGAACTTGGAGATCAACATTACAGAAGACGAATTAAGACGTATCTTTAGTAAATATGGAATTGTTGATGACATTGACATTAAAAGACCTCCGCCAGGTACAGGGAATGCTTATGCTTTTGTCAGATTTCAGACATTGGATATGGCACATAGATGTAAAGTTGAACTCTCTGGACAATATATAGGAAAGTTCCAATGTAAAATTGGATACGGGAAAGCTACACCTACCACAAGAATTTGGGTTGGTGGTTTAGGACCATGGACTTCTGTACCACAGCTAGAAAGAGAATTTGATCGATTTGGGGCAATAAAAAAGATTGATTATATTAAGGGCGATAGTAACGCATATATCTTATATGATTCAATTGATGCAGCACAGGCTGCTGTAAAAGAAATGAGAGGATTTCCTCTAGGTGGTCCAGATAGGAGGCTGAGAGTCGATTTTGCAGATGTGACTCCTGGATTTGGATATAAACCAAGACCCTACCCAGAAGAAAGTGGAGAGTTTAGACCAAGACCAGTAGATTATGAACCTCCTTATGATCCTTACGGGCCAGACAGCGATTTTGGTTATGGACCAAGAGGATTCCGAGGTAGAGGATCTGCTCCTTGGCATGAAAGAAGGGGCGGAGGAAGAGGGGGTTATCGTGGGACATATCCAGAAAATTACATGAGAGAGGAAGCCGATTGGTCTAGCCGCAGACCGCCTCCAGAATTAGAGTATGAAACACCGAGAAGCTTACGTCGATCTTTATCGAGAGAACCTGGTGTAGATAGATCAAGATCAAGATCTCCTCGTAGAAGGCAAATTGACTCTGATTCCGATTCAGAGAATACTCGTAGCGGAATGCTTTCTACTTCTCGAACATTACCTGAAGTGGCAAGGAAATCAATAGCAATTTGGCAAGGAGCACTAATCTTAAAGAATTCTCTATTTCCAGCTAAGTTCCATTTAACCGATGGTGACACAGAAATAATCGAGGCCTTGATGAAAGATGAAGATGGAAAACATATGTTGAGAATTACACAAAGATTACGTTTAGATCAACCAAAATTAGATGACGTGTCAAAGAGAATTCAAACTTCTAGTTCACATGCTATTTTCCTAGGACTGGCTGGTTCAAGTACAGTTATATCTACAGATGATGCTAATGTTCAAACCAGACCGTTACGCAACTTAGTATCATATTTAAAGCAAAAGGAAGCAGCTGGTGTCATTTCATTGCTTAACAAAGATACAGAGGGAACTGGGGTGCTTTATGCATTTCCACCTTGTACATTCTCTACAGAACTATTAAAACGAACCTGCCCGAGCCTCAGTGAAGAGGGACTTAAGGAGGATCATCTGGTAATCGTCGTTGTTAAGGGGGGTAGTGCTTAAGTTTCCTCGATAATCATAAAAATAGAACCGATGCATGTATATACTGGCTGGAGTGTTTAGTACCATTTCTCATATTAAAAATGAGTTGCAACTTTTTAAAGAAATACTTTATATTTGAAATGTGCAAAATTTTAGAAGATTTATAATATGAATCTGTCTTATGATCTTTCTTCTCATAAATCACCGTATTTGCATCGACAAAAAATATTTGTTAAAGATTGTACATTATATAATATAGATTGAAATTTTGTATTAAAAAAAAAAAAAAAAAAAAAAAAAAAAAAAAAAAAAAAAAAAAAAAAAAAGAAAAAAAAAGAAAAGCTTAAACAAAAGGTATTGAAACAAAAGTATCAAAAATATTCAGAGTAAACATACATGACACAAATTTTTTAAATAAGTAATTTTATTAATAAATGTTATGTAAAATGATACATACGATAGTTTCAATAGTGAAAGAAATTTCAAGATATAAATTCAGGTATTTATTACATTATAAGAAAATTATTATCTTAAATCAATGTAAACAATTCCTTTCGTACTCTTTTTCTTTTCATTATGAATGTTTAGGGACATCGAAAGGTTACTAGACGTAAAAGCCTGTATATGCATAAAAAGAAATGAAATTATTATGAATCTGAATTGCAAGAAAAATTTAAGTTATATTAATAACAATATTAAAGTAATAATAATGATAATAATTCTATACAGAATGTTATTTTAATTTTCAATCAAATATATTGATTAATTTTTATTACAATATTTTCAGCTATTACGTATATATATATATACTCTTAATTTTTCTTTTTATTTAGAAAAGTATTCCTAGCGTTTAGCATTAAAGCAATTCAGAATTCATTAAGTTCTGAGGAAACGCTTAATTAAGTTATTTTAATTATCATAAATAATTCGTAAGAGACGTAGATTTAATTTGTATTATAATCGTATAATCTGCGCATATATATATATATATATACACACACACACACGCACACGCACATCTACACACACACATACACACGCGCGCGCGCGCACACAGTTCTTTCATATTCAAGTGAAATCTTTTAAAAAATATTTTGTTTTCAAAATTTCATGATGAATCTTCTTTTACAATATGAATCTTAATGAAGATAAAGATGAAATATGAAAGGTCTGGTTGAAACTATATTTGATACAGTAGTTAAGTCTAGTTAATTGTAAAGCTGCATTTTATGACTATGTAGAATTATCCGTGTGATATATACATCCAACACTTATGTAAGTGAATTGTGCGAACGTGTTTTGAAAAGTGAACTTAATGAAAGTGAAAGGACAGCATATCCCTAAATAGCTCTATGTGCTTCTCTTCCAGTGAAACAGGACAGAATCTAAAAAGACAGTGTTTGGTGATGAATATTTGAAAAGCATAGAAGAAAAAAAGCAGAACGTGTACAGTGAAATGTAAAAAAAAAAATCCAAGTGTTTGTGCTTGGCGACCAACACTGTGACGCTCTTTTAAAGTACTATTTTAAAAGTGCGTTATAGCATGGCGCAACCAAAGGTGCAGTGGTTCAATAATACTATAGTGTCGGAACAACAAATAGATGACTATTACGCTGAGTCAATGCGTTCATTATTCCTACTTTACCTACCAAAGTTTCAGTGGCGTCAAATGAAAGTAAAGATTGTTGCATTAGAAATGTAAATGATTTTAACGGGAAGAATGCATTAATAATTTCAGTGGCATTTAAACATGTAATAACGACCTATTTAATAGGGAATGAAAATTTTACAAGAAGAAATACTTAGTTAGTTTCAGTGGTATCAAAAGAAAACAATTATTATGTAGGAAAGTTTTAATTATATTGCTTAAAAAAAAAAAAAAAAAAAAAAAAAGAAAAAAACAGGAAAAAGAGAGAGAGAGAGAGAGAGAGAGAGAAAAGAAAGAAAAGAAAGAGAGATGCATGCTGTGACTTAACTTGGTCGTATGGGTTGAACACAAGTTTTCTCGTGAAGTTGATCGTGAATTTGGTGGTGTGATTTTCTTTGTTTTGTCAAGAAGATCTTTCTCATCTTGCTTAGACCAATTGTGTAATTAGTGTTGTCTGTGGTCTGTGGCCATTTTCGGTTCTCCCAATTTTCAAAAAGTAACAAGCATTGAAGGAAAGAATAGCATTTCCATGTCTTGAATAAAATAAAAACAGTCGTGCCAAATGTAAAAGTGAAAAATGGTCGGTGTCGTTTCAAAGTGTTCCTTTTTAAATTTTAAATTCAGAAATTTTGTAAAAAAAATCCATTAACATTAAAAAAAGATTTGTTTCAGAACAACCACAACGAAAGGATAGAAGGATAGAAGAATTCATCTTTACTCCAATGTATTTGATACATTATACAAATAAATTATTTAAATTGGCAAATACTTCAAAGTGCAATTCTTTTAATACTGAAAAGACACGCAAAATAAATTACATGCAATAACCTCTCATCTATCGTTCAGGCAAAAATATTAGTATAGTACCATCTGATGGCGGAAGTAAAAATTAATTCGTAGTAGTAAGAAATTTACATTTCACGGATTGACTTATGATATACTGAAATCATAAAATTTCATTGCTCTCATTATATTTGCTACGTTATAATTAAATTTTGTTCAATTTTTTATTTCCAAAAACTGACCATAACAATTGGAGATTAAAGTCAATATTTATAAACATATTACACATACTTGTATATATATATATAAATAAATCAGTTAGGTTATTTTATTTTAGGTTATCGGTTTATCAACTTATATATAAATATAAATTAATCAATGACCTTTTATTTTTATACATAAAACTAGCACTAATTAAGAAAAACTGTTTTTGGTACAGAAAGTTGCATTTAGAAAATCTGATATTAGATTACCTCACAAAATATATAATTGTAAGGACAATTACTTTTTACTAACACGTATATTTATTACATTCTCGTACTTATAGACAAAACATAATTATTTTTCAATACAAAAACGTTACATGGTCATTGTAAATGAATCAAAATTTTTATTTTTCAAATATTTATAAAATATTAATCGAAAAACGTTACGATCTATACATTTATGAACATTCTAAATATTTAACATCATAAAACCATCACATTAGTTTATTATAACAAAATATCTTTTGCCATGCTTCATTTAAATAAAATATATATTAATTGAATGTAGTAAAAATATAACAAAAGCGGAGCATAAAATAATAATTGCAAACAATTTACTAACATTTATTTTTACTGCAGCTTACTTAGGGTTTTATTGTATATGTAGCATAACCTTAAAATTATAGGTTAACATGTGTCCTGTTTTAGAATCATGAACAGTATTAAATACATTTTCGGTGCATTCTTAAATAGAATCAACTTTTGAACTTTTAAAATTGTTTCTTTTTTTCATTTGTTTGTAATATTTTACTGCTATGTGACATTATTAGCGTGGTACTGTTAATGAATACAGTAGAGAACCAATTCTAATAAACTATTATTTCTAAAATGTAGAAAAGAAATGAATAATATATCAAAATAACACTTTTTAATAACAAACTTTTAGTCCCTCTAATTGAAACTTGATATTGTTCTACACATAGGGACTCGTGTTAAATGCATACACTATTTATTACACATCATGCACAGCAAAGAAAATCAGCAAAAAAAATAATTTCTGCTCGTAACTTGCCTTTTCTAAGCTGTAACTGAGAAGCAATTCATATTTTTATTTTTATTGTAGTTTGGAATTACAACTGCAACACATATTGCAATTTCTATTAATGGACATTATAAAATTGTTTCTAAAAAAAAATTGTTTCACAAAACAATTATTATTTCATATTGTAAATCTTATTAAAACAAGGAAATTAATTAATAGTTTAAATTTGACACACGAAGGACTATAAAAATGTCATATTATGTGGGAAATTTTTCCATATTTTAAAACAATTTAAGTCTAATATAATATAATAAAAAGTAATAATGTATATATGTATATAACATAAAGAAATATTTGAAGCGTACCATTTAAATTTTCTACATTAATAATGTGTGTATATTAATTTGATATATATTTATATTCTTGAACTTTAAGATATTTCCAGCTTTGGATACTAAAAGACAAAGTATTTGAAATAATAGCATGTTTTTGTCATTCAACTGTTAGTTAAAATATACTATTGAGGGATTTAAATCAAGACAGTAAACTTTAGCAAAATGTGTTAACAATATAATACTAAAGAATCTTACACTGATCTTAATTGGAAAAATTAAGAGGAATATATGAATATTCCTCTTATTTTTATATTTCACAATATAAAGGCAATTAAATACTGACTGATATACACAATTGAAATGATTATAAAATAGTACCTACGTGATTCACTATGTATGTGTATACATACATAAACATATGTTTATGTAAATATATATACACATATACATATCTTAGTATGTGCGTTTATGTATGCATATATTCATGTACTCAATTGTTCACTTTTAAGGTTTACGATTTAGGAAAAGTATCTAAATAAATATCAATGTTACTCTTTCTCTTATTACTTAAAAAATACAGTTATGGCATCGCAGTATGACTGAATATCTATAAAAATTAGAGTCCCTTTTGGCATTTTTATTTTAATTGCGATCGTTGTAGGGCTTCCCATTATAAAAGGGAGCTTACTCTTTCCAGTCTTTCTTAATTTCAAATGACCATTCCCACTTTAGGTGTTCGTGTTTGTCGTCATCAGTAAACAAAGAGCTTACACTATAAGAACCACGTGCCATTACTCCAGCTGGCGCATCCTCCGTTGGCGTTGTATATGATTGAATTTCCGTTTTTGGAGGATAAGAACCCACCATATGCATCATCTTATCCACTGAAAGGATAATAAGGCAAATGAATATTAAACATGTTAAGCCATACATACAGTATTGTCAGTACTTTGTTTTGAAAATACCTGTGACACCTAAAGCAGAAAGCATTGAACAGAAATTAAATATAACGGTTTAATATTAATTTAGTAATTTAAATTAGACGTAATTAAAAATTTTAAGTTAGCAATAAAAAAGAAAGAAAGTCAAGATATAAGATAATATTTTATCTTTAATGAAAATTTTACCTGGCATTCCAAGACGATAGGTTTTTTGAACATATTTTAGGCCATGCACAATTTCACGTTGAACAATGAAGTCAATCCTGATTCTGTAGCTAACACCTTCTTTTATTACAAATGTCTGTTTCTTTAACTGAGAGAGGTCACCTGTTAAATCTAATTCCATATCTGGCCGATCTGCTACACACAGCGCTAACTTTTTTACTATTACTTTCCTGGGATCATTTGGATCTATAAAATTTTAGAGCATCATACCTTTTATTTATCTTCTATTTTAGGTAATTTATTTTAAATATTTAACGAAATGCGCACCTACAACAACACCACCAGACTTTGCTTCTCCCAAAAGAGTTTCTTTATATTTGCGTAAACTTTCATCTTCTTTATCTGTTTCTAGGATTTGTTCTATCGTTTTTTCTGGAGGGGGTTTGTAGTTAGATTCCACTTCTAATTCTTCTTCTACGGAGTCAATGTGATCGGTATTAGGTTCTGACATGTTTACTGTGACAAAAACATATTTTATTAATAGCTTAAATACTATAAACTTAAATATTATAAGTCACATGAGAATGTTTCAAGTATTTTATGAGAAATCTTACATCACGGATCCTGATAAATATTTCACTTATTTGACAACAGAACTTCACAGGCTAAGCAGTTACTGGATTATGAGAATAATGAAAAAGTTGGTTACTAATCTTGGTTAATAATTGATCAGTAATGAATCTGATGCTTCTAACAGTAATAAACGTAACATTATATTTAATCATTAACCAATTTTCGAAATTCGAACATCAGTACAGATATATATTTATGACGTATAGATATAACCATGTTGATATGCTTCTATAGAATATTTTTAGATGATTCAAATTAAAAATTCAGTATAAATTATTCATGTTATGTATTTCTTCAATAATTTTATATTACTAAGAAATATTAAGTAATTATCCGATTATAATATAAATGTGTGAATTATTCGGACAAGAAAGTGACAGAAAGATAAAAAATGTTTGAACAGACTTACGAACGAAAAAAAAATTCATAAAAAGTACTTTTCAACTAGAAGAAATATAATATTCAAATAGTGCGCTTACCACAATTATAAAATAATAAGATGAAGCTTGAAATGAAAACTTGGACAGAGTTATTGGCAATTTCTTAATCCTGTTTGCCACCCCTTTGTGATTCGCCTCTGAAAGCGGAAGACATGGACAATATGGCGACTTCAAAAGGGCGGGTACTTCCTGTTTTAATACTTTTTTAAGGTTAACTTTTCCTTCCATAGGTTCCTGTATTATTTCTTGTAGAAAAGGAATAGTTTATTTATATTATCATTTTATGAGATCTTTTGATTTAGTTAATATGTATGTTTATCTTAATCTCTTGGTCATTTAAATATATTACAAATTTCCTAAATTGTGTATGTGCGTATATCCTTTAAATCTATAGATCGCCTCCCCACGTTTTTGTATATACATATTCATTTTTAGGCATTAATTTATTTAATAAATTAAGTAGCAGATTCTTTGCAGGTATTTGTGTCAAACAGTTATTATATTTTCACGTTAATTGTTAAAAAAAAAATTGCCAGAAATTAAGATAACCTTAAAATGAGACGATATTTTACATTCTGCCTATGAAATTTATTTTGAATAAATTAATTAATTCTTATTTGCAATACAAATATACATATACATTATACAAGAAACATTATTACCGAATAGAATATTACTCTCACATAATAACTAGCAATTTTACTCATTGGTTAAAAGAAATTGACAGTCATCAATTTTATTTATTGGTTAAAATAAATTGACAGTGTTCTATTAATGTTTCCATATCCCTTTGATTTCTAAAATTTGTCTTACATTTCTGAAGTTTCTGATATAATAATTCTGGATGCACTTTGGCTAATTCCCTTAATTTATCTAAAAGATAAGTATTTTATATATAACAATTATATTACAATTTGGATATTATATTAAAATGCATTCTTAATTTAAACATTATTACCTAATGCAATATTTTGAAATTTGCTGTCTGGATCATCCAAATATATTATAATTGTGGTATACAAAGTATCTACATGTCCTTTATTAAACTGTATGTCATAATCCTTAGGTATTGCGCTCCAAACTTCTGTTAGAGCTTCTAATGATATTACTCTAACATCATCACATCCATCATCAAGTCTTTTCAAAAGTATTGGATATATTTTATGTATGTATTCCTCCGCGAGGTGATCAAACTGCTTCCGGATACACATTATTAAATACATAGCTTGCAAAGAATAAAATCTACTTGTTTTAGAATTATCATCTGCAAGACTAATTAAAACAGGAATTATTTGATCAAATATTAAACAAATATTTTCTTCATCATGATTTGTAATTCTCTCCATAACAGAGTCTTTTTCATATTTATTTAAAAACGAACATAAACAAGTTACTGCAGCAGTACGTATAGCTTCAGCAGTTCTTCCTGCTGTCCAAATCAATCCAGGAAGTATACAATCTTTCAAAAATTGGCTAGAAAATTTTGTATCCATAATCTCATTTGAAGATCCCCGATTAAAATATTCTGATAATAAAATAAAATGTTTCAGTCTCAATTCAGGATCTGCATCATCCGTCAGAGTTTGTTTTAGAACTGGTAAAATAATGTTCATATTATAAGCAAAAATTTGCTTGGCATAAGTTAAACATGCACAAAAAATTTGAGATTCTGGATCATGAATTGACCATGATTTATAGTCAGAAAATGTTGAAAATAATTGGCCAATGTATTTATGATATAACTCTCCAACGTTATCAAGTGAATTAATGCTAGCAAGTATACTTAGTAATTCTTGTGCTTTCAAATTTATCAAATTTTCTTGTGTCATAGATAAAACAGTGAATATTATTGTAAATAATTCCTTTGATATAAGTTCGCAATCCTAAAATTTGTTTAATATATTAGCGCAAGAAATAAACAAAATTAATGATGTAGATATTTATAAAACAAACCATTTTGCATACTAAAAGTAAAGAAGAACAGCAAGAAAGTATTTCTTTTTGATATGCTCCTTTTTTACTTTGACAGATATGCGATTGTTGTAAGAATTTTCCAATATCTTCTAATAATGGCTGAAGTGTACACTGTTCACTACCTTTTAAAACTGCAGAAAATACTTTTAAATGACCTACGGATGGAGTGTCTTCAAGAGTAGGGATTATCAAATGACAATAGATTTTCGGATGTACAAAATATCCTAAATATTCTGCAGCTCTTTCTACATTTTCTACAACTCTGTTGTCTTCATCATTACAAGCTCTAATAAATAATTATTGGTCAACAGTATGATTAGTTAAAGATTAATTTGATAATGTATATTTTAATACTAATACATTTACCGATACATAGGAGGCAAGAGTTTTCCAATATGCTGTATTATATCTTCTTCTATGTTTAAAATAAATACACAAAGTAATTGTGCAGATCGTACTCGTATGTCCGCAATCCAATCTCCTAATTCCAAACAAATTCCATTTATCAATTTACTGAAGCATTGTTGTGCTATTACACGGCATCCTAAGTTTGGTCTAATAACTGCAAGAAATTTATAACGACATAAATAATATTTTATAACAATTTGTTAACTAAACATACCATTAGGGTAATGATGACGATCTTTGGTAAGAAAATCCAGCTTGTTTTTCAATTTTTCATCATTCTGGTTTTCTTCTACATACGATTGCCCCGCAGCGTCCCAAAAGTTGTCAGCTTTTTGTCTAATTTCTTCTAATTCATCATGTAGACCCGTTAAAAGTAGCGGAAGAATTTTATGCCACCAGTTATATCGATCTTTTAGGTTTAGATGCCAATAACCTGCTACTTCTATTACGGCTATGAAACAGTACAATGATATTGAATATAATTTGTTTAAATAAAGAATAAAAATAATGAAATACCTTTTCTAACAAGACCATTCTGATCAAACAACCTTTCTGCCATAGGTGTAGCTACTTCTTCTATAGATTTACTATTTCCATATTGGATTAAATCTCCTATTGTTTTAATAGAAGCGATTCTAATTCTATGATGTTGGTGTGTAAAGTTATTTAGAATTGGTTTCACAAAGTTTTGCGATTGTGCGTAGAAATATCTTGACAAATTCTTTGCAAATTCAGATATACAATCACAGCTTTCTCTTTTAACAAGTGGATAATTGTCCGCTAGACCTTGTACTAAGATTTTTGTTAAATCATCAATGTATAATGCTAATAAGTTTTCGTATTTCAGTACTATTATTTTTAATAACGTAATACACTTCAGTCGAACTTCTTCTGAAGTCTCTATTTGCTCAGAAGAACCTAATCTTTTGGATAAAATTGGGAGTAAATGCATAATATACTTATCGTTCGGTGCTAAATTAATTATAAATAACTTGATAATCTCCAGTGTTCGATCACGACATTCTTCTACAGAATCGTTTAAAATTCTCAACACATATTTATTTATTATATCCCATAATTTTACGGTTTCATTCTCAGATTGCTGTAATTCTAACAATGTGACAACTTCTTTCAAACCTTGTATTCGTCGCTTTTTTACTTCCGATTGTAACATAACACAAATTCTAGTAAATTCATTAATTGCAGTTTCCACAGACATTCTGATAAAGCTTAAAATATTTTTAAAATTTCAAACAATTTAGAAGCTGCGGATTTTGAAGCTATAGTTGATCCTATTGTCATAGCAACATTTTTATTGATCCATTTGTTTTAATTCGAATGTGTTCACCAATTATGTATATAATAATTGCATTCAAGTTAGTTAAAGGAAAGAAAAAGTGTTATTCTATTTTCTGTTAAATTTATATTATTATTTCATATATTAGCGTAATACGTATATTTATGATCCCCACATTTTCAAATGTAGTTATTATTTGTTAAGTGAGCAGTAGTACAAATTTTCTAAGTCAAAATATACAACCAAAATTCGCATATACAACTAAAACCAATATCTTGCAATCTATTTTATGTAAGTTTATCAGTTATCAGTTCAGATATACAGAAACTTAAATATATAGAAATTGTCAAGCAATTCAAATGTGTGTGTGTGTGTGTGCGCGCGCGCGTATGTGTATCTATATAAAACAGGACTAGCATGATTAATTCTTCATAAAATAAAGTAATAGACAAAATTTAATAGATATGTTTTGCATATGGTCCTCAGATATGGAAACTGTCAGTATGTTTGAAAGATATTATCTCATCGTAATTTTTAATCTTCCAAAGAGACATTTTTAAACAAGTATGACATGGATTCTTTATTATGAATACGCCTAATAGCCTCTGCCAGCAAAATACTGATATCAACAGTTTTTATTTTTGGACACTGCATCTTTTGGACGTCATGAGGAACAGTATTTGTAACAACGACCTAAAAATAATATCTAATTATAGATTCAACTTTTAAAAAACTTACATACATATATGTACATATATACAGTGCCACCTAACTCTGCCACCCTTAATTACTCTCTCATTTGTCATGGTACAAGAGGAAAAAAGTGTTTCGAGAGAAAGTTATTATATTTCAAGGAGGAAGTTAGACTATAACAGTAAAGTTCATCTCAAGGTCATATCTTCTGAGATTTTAATAGCAAAGCTTTTTAAACGGAATGACCTACTCTTTTCTTTACCATTAAGAAGGACGAGAACAAACTACATCATCAGATGGGACACCCTGTATATAGATGCATGTATGCACATATTCAATTTAAATGGAAACAATTAAATATCTTGGCAGATATAAAAGCCACGTAAAAGTATCTCAGACAAAAACTATAGTATATCAAGGAGCCATGCTGATATTTATCTAACCTTGAATTGTCAAACGGAAATCAGCTAAAAATATACAATGCAAATCTACATGTCCATTTGAAAACATAATCATGATCTTCACAAGACTATTTAAGATCAAGTAAATGTCAGTGAAATGGTTTGCTTACGAACTGCTTCACATAACTTATGTCATTTTAAATAAGCTGTTAAATATTATACTACCTCATCAATTGGAGATTCTTCTATTAATCTTGGTGCATCAGAACTTAAAAGTCCATGCGTAGCTAGAACATAAATTTTATATGCTCCTCTTTCTTTAAGAACTTCTGCTGCAGCTACATAAGATTGAACATCATCTATCATATCATCCTGAAATATAACAATGCATAATAATGTAGAAATTTACTGTAATGTAACGCAATGTAAATGTAATGTAATCAAATGTACAAATTTTTAATACACTGTTCTGTTTTCCTTAATTTTTACATTTGAACATACATACCACCATGATAGCTATGCGTCCCCCTACATCCCCCACTACATTGATTGGAGGCTTTTCTTTTGCAGGATGCATCGGCACACCAACGCCAACTTCCATTGTTCGTGAGGCCAATGCAGGTGGAGAATAACGTCCATCATTCATATCTGACTCTGCCTCTCGCTGTTCTCCATGAATGACTGCTATTCCTAAACGTAATCTTTCTGCATAGCTAGTTGCCTTTTTTGCACTACCAGGATTTCTCGCAACTATCACTGAATTGTGATAATCTGGTATCTAATAAAATAAAATTCAAAGTTAAATCATAAAATTCTATGATAATCAGTTTTACTAATATTATTTACGCACAGATTCTTGAATATATTGTAATAAAAACGGACTAGCACGCAAATTATCCACTGGTACATCAAAAAATCCTTGTATTTCCTTCTGGTGCAAATCCATTGTAATTATATGTGTTAAACCACTCTTACAAAGCATCTTTGCTAATAATTTAGAAACTATACAACCTCGTTTACGCATTTTGCATTGCTTAGAATAAGGCAAATATGGAATTACACCAACAATATTCTTTGCAGAAGAAGTTTTGCACGCATATGCCATAATCAAAAGTTCCATTATGTTATTGTTTACATCTTTTGTTCCTGTTTGAATAATATAGAGGTCTTTGCTACGTACAGAATCTCCAATTTCAACCATAGTTTCACGGTTTGATTTATGATACACAGAACATCCTCCATGTTTAACACCTAATCGACTAATAAAGCAAAACAATTATCAAAATTGCAGTATTGAATGATTATAAATATACATATATATTTGTGAAAACGTACTTGGCAATAAGATTAGCCAATTCTGGATGGGAATTGCCCGCGATGAGTACAATATCTGAAGATACAGGTTTGTCCATATTGTAAATGCTTCTAAAAATCAAATGAATATATAATCTGTAACTTGTTTCTTTAAAAGTATACGAGAAAGTATCTTATTATCTTATATAAATAAAAGTCACACAGATCTCAGTCACTTATACTTTTATATCACTCATAATGCTTAATAATGACATAGAATATTTAATGTAAATACCTTATAACATGCAAAAATACGATAATAGATTAAACATCTATATTGAATTACGTATTATAAAGTATTTCTAATACCATAAATTAGATTATTCTTTATTTATTTATGCGTTAGTATTTCTATAATCCTATTAACGAAATGCTGTTAACTTATCAATTCGAATGTAAAGTATGGTATCAATGTATCAAGATCAGGTCGAATTCGATCTAATTCTCATGTTTCGTCTCTTTGTCGATTACATACTGCTTCTTGAACAGCTGCTTAATTTCAGAAGTACCAACTTATTAACAAATAGCCATAATAAATCAAAATTTTTATTACGTTTCCTCTATAGTTCTAGAACTGAAAAAGCTGGAATTAAATTTTTATGATATAATTCTTGATATAATTCTTTAAAATATTTATTTTTTTTTTTAAAAGCGTAATAGCGTGTTATTTTAATTTCTTTTTAAAATTTCTTCGAATTACTGCTTGTTTACGTTAGGATCCTTTTCGTATCTGATATACTAATATGATATAGTATTTCTTATTAATACACTGAATAAATCAAATATTTAATTCACGTGTTTTTGCAATTTATTTTGTTTGTTTAAACAAACAAAACAGGATACATTACAATAGCAAGTTCATATACTTTAGCAGTATTTTCTGAGATCTCAAAATTATAGTAATAAAACTTTTCATTTGAATAGGGCATTTTTATGTCAGTAGTTGCATCACAATGTTGTATCTCTTTGTATTCATGAATGTATAGAAAATCTTTAATAATTATTTGATAACTAATCGATCGATTATAAAGGTACAAAGCAATAATGTAATGAAAAAAGGTTATATCATAATATAACATACAGTATTAAAATAGCAATGACATTACATCGTAATTTTATACAAATATTTTTAATATACGTGTTACATAGCGAATAAAGTGACACTAAATATTCAAAGAATTTAAAATATTTCCCGACTTCTGTTACACATATGTATCGTACTATTTTCAGACCAAATAATGCACACTACTAGAGCAGATACTTCTGAACGAAGGTTTGAAATACAATGTAAATTGGAAGCAGAAATTGCTTCTTTAGAAGCATTGAAAGAAGCAGAAGAACGAAGCAGGAAGTTAACCAGTAATGTTGTAGGAATTCTATCTTCTTTAGAACAACGTCTTGCTACATTGCGTCGAACTATACTTCCTGTTTACAATGAAACAGGGAACCTTCAAGCGCAACAACAAAGTATATTATTATAAACTAAATGCAATTATATATAAATATATATTAACACTTTTACAGTCAGATTCTGTTGCTATAGCTTTTTTTATTGGGACATTTTCAGCAAATGACAAATTAATTAAATAGTATTGTTTCTAATTTATAATATTTAGTTCAATCAGTGTGTCTGATCGTTTTAATGTTAATCATATAAATATTTCAAATCTGTAATTTGTCATGTAATAGTATAATTTCGTTTATTTTGTCTTTACAGATATAGAAATGACATTAAATGCTTTAGATCATGCTATTGGGTACTACGGAGTCTGTCAAGAAGTAGAGGCTACAGTGAGAGCTGGTCCAGGAGGATCTGGAGGACTAGATAATTTTTTGGAAGCAATGAACCGTCTTTACAATGCTCAACGTTATTTTCAAAAAAATAATCCAAGCTCCGTAGAATTAGAAAATGTAACAAGTTTGTTTGTTGTTGGTTTAGATGCTTTATATGCAGAATTCCATGATATTTTAACTAGACAAAGTAAACCAATTCTTCCAATTGTTCTTTTGGATTTAATTGGATCAGACGAAGACACTAGTGGTGAGGATGCCCCTCAATCCCTTTGTCAATTACCAGAAAGTATTTTAGGAGATTTACTTAAAATTGCTGCATGGTTGGAGGAGAGGGGACACCGTGAACATGTAAAAATTTATGCATCTGTACGTTCTGCTATTGTTTTAAGATCTTTACAGTTGTTAAAAGAACATCAAAGGAGTGCTAGCGGTGGCAGTACACATGCGGGAAGTCCTTTACCAGTAAGAAACTTAATAACATATTCTTTTGATCATAATTAATGGATTATTTACAATTTAATACTGGTTATATTACTATTTGTAGAAAACAAAATTTGGGAACAGACATTCATTGGGAATTCAAGAAAATAGTGGCAAGAGAGCTTCTAAAAGATTACAGCATGCTTTAGAAAAAAAAGCTAGTAGAATGTTACTAAAAGCTTCTCAGACTACTGGTTTGGGATTGTCTTTAACTGCATCTAGGAAGCCACCACCACAGTTATCTGGACATTCTGTAGAGGATACAGCACCAGATGAACAAGAAATGGAAAATTACTTGCTGTTAACGGTTGGTCTTCATAAACTTATGCAAGCGGAACGGTCACTAGTTGCTAAAATTTTACCGATTAGTCTACAAGCACAAGTATTAGAGGCTACTGTGCGCGAAGCTATGGATCTTGTAGCTCATGATGGAGAGAGTATAGCAACTCGTGCTAAAAGATGTATCGTACGACGTGATTTTTCTGCAGTGCTAGTAATCTTTCCAATTTTAAAACATCTTGGAGAATTAAAACCAGACTTGGAACGTACTGTTGAGGGCTGTGATTATGCCCTTAGATCAAAATTTACTTCTGTGCTTAATACTCTAAACATAACTGTATGTTGTAACGCAATACGATTGTGTAATGCAAATTTTATTTTAAATTACATACTATATAATTTAACAATATAGGGGGCAAAAGCATTGGAAGATTTTGCGGAAAGTGTCAGAAATGAATCTAGTTCAATTTTACCTAAAGACGGTACTGTAGCAGAAAGTACAAGCAATGTCTTAGTTTTCTTGGAACAATTAGCGGAATATGCAGATACAGCAGGAGCTGTGTTAAGACGCAGTGCTGATATGGAAGGTGCAACATCTATAAAACAAACAGAAAATATGTATAGAATTGTTCTTGGCACTTACATTAGTTGGTATCACTATTTCCTTATTTTTGGACATGTTATGAAAATATTACAAAACTTATTAATATTGCTTTTTATTTTTAGAAAAGGTATTAGCACAATTGAATTTGGTGCTTGTGAGTAAAAGTGATACTTCATATTCGGATATTGCACTAAGAGCTTTGTTTCGTTTAAACAATCATAATCATGTTATAAATGCTTTACGTCGTAGTTCCTTGATGGAACTTTTATTATTAGCAGAACCTAGCGCAGAACAAACATATCACGATCTCCTGTTGCGTGATAAGGCTAACTACGTTTCTACTACCTTTGCAAAAGCGCGCGCTTATCTTGAACAACCCTTCGATGAACCAGGTTTGTATTTTGACAATTTAGAAACACTTTATAATACTGAATAAAAAAAAAAAAAAATGCTTTTGTAATAATATTTATTTTGAATATAACATTAACTATGTGTAATAATGAATTACGTAAAATTAAAATACACGAAATTATTTAATATTAACTATGGAGGTTTTAATGATATATATCAATTGTGTAACATGTAAATAGAAAAATGTTAAGAATGAAGATTTAGGATTTTTATTGTTTTCACAGAACCAGCAGCAAAAGCTTTGAAAGAAAAATTTTTGGGATTTACAAGAGAATTAGAAGAAGTTGCAAAATGTCAACGTTCTTATTCCGTACCTGATGCTCGATTACGAGAAGAATTACGAAAAGAGCTTCAACAAGCTATTGTTCCTCTTTATATGAATTTTCATAACAAGTATCGAGGAATATCATTCTCCAAGAACCCAGCTAAATATATAAAATACACTCCGGAACAAATATCTACATTAATTGATACATTCTTTGATACAACGGCATAATAAATAAATAGAAAAATTTAATAAACACCCATTTAATAAAGCATATTTAGTTACAGTATCTATGATATTTTTATGGACTGAATCCCCATTCCCCGGATAGATTGCACAGGTCAGTGGATCTGCGACGATTGAAATAGATCTCGGTCCAGCCCCACTTTATATATATTTATAATATATATATAAAAAACAAGTAACGTCCGATTTAGATTCAGCAGCTTATACATGTAAAATGATAATGATAGGAATACAGTTTGGACTTTTACCATTTATGTACAATTATTTGTTATAGAATAATTCCTTCTTCTGTCTTTCTCTCTTGGCTTTCGTATGCACTCTT
Source organism: Bombus pyrosoma (assembly GCF_014825855.1). Taxonomy (NCBI): domain Eukaryota; kingdom Metazoa; phylum Arthropoda; class Insecta; order Hymenoptera; family Apidae; genus Bombus; species Bombus pyrosoma. The sequence continues at coordinate 314,653 of NC_057786.1, read as the reverse complement.
AAACATTCATACACGCGTACCATTTTCCTCTACCTCTGATATTTTATTCTTTTAGCCATGTTGTGCGTATGAATTACAACATGAAAATTGCAACAACATGAAAATACAGGAGAGGTAGAGAATTGAAATCACACTTGTATCGCTCATTTCTAAAACTTACATGATTATCTTATTCCATGGTATGTATATAGTAATATCAACCAATTTAGTTAAAGATGAAAATCATTTCATGTTACATACTTGCAATTGTATATTTACAATGAAAGATACAATTTATGATTAGTTTCGCTTGAATTATTAGCTGGAAAATTCAATTTATTTAAAAATTAAAAACAACTCCCGTTAATATGTAATGTTCATATTCAAATATTTTTTACTTTAATGTTTTTACTGTATCGATCTCTTCATATACCAAAAATTAAAAAATGACAAAATTGTATGATTACATTTTTAATCTAAAATATACAATGCAAATTTACATAAAATGGTTCAGCTCTTCTATTAAATTGATTAGTATCTAGTGCGCTCACAAACGCACATACATATATGTTTAATTTCTTATAATTCGTATGTAATAACTAATATTAATAACACACTCTAATATACTGTACATTATCAGTTCAGTTTTCATTTGGCTTCCTTTCTCTCATCAGAACATTCAGCTAATGTCCAAAACACTTAAATTGCATATATTTTCTTCTTTATCTTTTTATACGCATTATATAAATTGGTTTGTGCGCTTTCATGGCAGATGCTTGTAGAGAGATGGACCGTACAACGGGGTTTTTTAATCAAAGTTAGATGTCCTGCTGCAATCAAGTCCGATCGGAGGAGGGGTAGTACATTTGCACATGCTCCACCGTCGTTGGACATTTAATATTATAGAAGGAAACATCTGCGTTTTGGTTTCACTTGAAGAACAGGACACAATACTGCGCGAATTGCTTCATCAAATACTGTTTTCAAACCTTTCTGAGTAAGAGCAGAACATTCTAAATATTTTACAGCACCGATCTCTTTTGCCATGGACAAACCCTAAACATAATTTAATGCAAAGTTGTTATGTTATTAAATTATTATAAATATAGAGTAACAGTAAGAGGATAGTTAATAAATTAAACAAATACATGCCTGAGGATATGTAATAGGTGCAAGTTTTTTATCTTTTAACCGCTCAATAGTCTCTTTGTCTTCACGTAAATCTAGTTTAGTCCCTACTAAAATAATTGGAGTAGCTGGACAATGATGGCGTACTTCTGGATACCATTTAGCACGAACATTTTCAAAACTGGCGGGGTTAACAAGGGAAAAGCATATCAGAAAAACATCTGTCTGTGGGTAAGACAATGGTCTCAATCTGTCATAATCTTCTTGGCCTGCCGTGTCCCATAAACCAAGATTTATTGGTTTACCATCCACCATAACATTTGCGGAATAATTGTCAAATACAGTTGGAATATATTCTCCAGGGAAAGCGTTGGTAGTGTAGCTTATGAGGAGACATGTTTTACCTACTGCTCTGTAGAAATTAATCAGTTAGAGATAATTAAATTGACTGTGCAGAAATTCTGATAATGAAAAGGTTAATTATAAATGGAACATGAGTAAACAATTTTTACATTATCAGAATAAAAGTCATAAAATAATATAAATTTGAATGAAATTTTAACGAAGACGAAAAAAGGAAGAAAGAGGAAAACACGGAGGAAAGTAATACCTCGAGGCGATAAATTATCTGAAAGCTGATAATTTTAAATTAAGGTATTCTGATTTTCTTCAAAAAAAAAAAAAAAAAGAAAAAAAAAAAAAGAAAAAGAATACATATTAAAAAGTATAACGGGTGTGGTACTAGCTTTTAAATAGTTCTTGATCAGGAAAAACCAATCGCCAAGGGGTACTTCGATGATTCTTTAGATCAAATAATGTGGATCGAAAACAGGAAAAGGCAAACATATCACAAAACATTAGAGTAGGTATTAAAATACTCACCCGTCTCCTACGACAACACATTTGATAGCTTGCATCCTGAAGGTTGGAACCGTTCACAAGTAGAAATATCTACGTAAATTCGCAGGAAGGGAGGCTAGTTCGATTCGACAGAACAGGAAAGATTAAGAGAGATAGACAAGGAGTGGAAATGTCGTGAAATAGAAAGAGAGAACATAAAGGAAATAGGCGCAAGAGAGATAAATAAGTAGTGTCAAAAGTAAGATAGAAAAAGATCATAAAATGGAAGGATGTATAAATCAAAGGAAAAGTGGGAATGATATAGGCAAGAAAAATTATAAGTACTTGTGTAGAACTATGACAGTGGTAATAAACAAATATATACTATAACGTCCTTGATGTCCTTATTTTGTGATAGAAAACGCAGTTGGGGGTCTTTCGTTAAATGCAGCACTCCTGACCTCAATATATGGCCTCAATAATGAACGTAGACTTAAAGGTTTTATTTATTTTATAAGAATTAAAATGCTATTTCTATGAACACAACAAATTTTAAGCAAATGCTTTACTTATTCACTGTGTTTATGAATATTGTTTTAGAAACATATTTAATTTCAAATAATTCATTTAAATGGAGGATCGGATACACATGAAATAATGGTTGAAATGATAACCAGTGCACTGTAAAGTGTAATACATTTGGTGGGGATTTTTACGAATGCGCATCAGCTTAATAATGCATTCACATGCACGTAATACAATAAAAAATACGGAAATTTTGTAATATATATTTCAAAGTTATGCAATCTAAAAATGGTTAGAAGCTCAAATTAAAAAAATTACAAGATTTTGCTTTCATAAAAGTTACGTTTATATAGAAAATCTATAATGTTTAATTACAAAATCTATTATCTATAAATTTCTTAATTTTATTCTGATAGAAATTAAATATTAATGCTAAGAAAATTAAAATTAAGCTAAATAAAATATAATCATAAATTGTTTGATTATCCTATTTGTTGCAAAATTCTTAAAGACGAATCTGTAACCTACATTTTCTAATTTATCAACTCACTAATTACTGTTAATTGATAAATTGCTATGTGGAAGGACCCGGATTAATATACTGCTATATCAATTTGTTTCTATTTAACATATCATTTATAAGAAGAGGATTGAGAACCACTGCTTTATATATTTAAAAATTTGATGATATAAATCATATGGATCAAGAAATATTATGTGATTGAGGATATTACACATAATAAATAATATTAATTTATGATGAAAAATATATTTAATACAAATTTGCAAAAGACAATAAAAATATATATTCATTGCTTTATATGTACTTTGTTCGCACATAAGTCTAGTTTAAAATGACGAAGTATACAAAATAAGTTAAGAAATACGAATATTGTTCCTCCCAATTACTGTTATTAATCCATTGCTTTGCAGCTCTCTTAAAGCTTCATCGAACATATCTCGTGTAACAAGCTAAAAATCATAACAACTTTCAAAAGTTTTCTGAGATACTGATGTTTACACATTATAACAATTATACTTATATGCACAGTACTTTTACTAACCAATTCAGAAGATTGTTTTATTTCAGCAAAAAGTTTTTGTTGATTAAGTATATGAATTTTATCCTTGCTTTCAATTAGTTTTTGAATTGCGTCACATAGTTCTTTCCTCCTTTTCCTAGTTCCTGTAGATATACCTGTAGTTAAGATAGTTATGTCTATTTTTCCGCTCAATGGATCGATTGCTGATTGTTTTATAGCTTCTCTGTGCAACCTATTGATAATAAATTAAATATCTAGATTTACTTGAAAGGTTTATATTGAAATTATTATATACTTATCAATCTAATATAACCTCCATGCTTCTTCAACATCTTGCAACTCTACAACAGAACTCAATCGCACTTTAGCATGTGCTTCGGATAAACGTATCAAAGACTCTAATTGTCTAGGATATGCTGTTATCTGTCCATATCCTCTTCCAACTCTTCTCATATCAACATAAGCTTGTATCAGTCTTTGTTGACTTTCCTCATTGAGGACAGGATGAACGTGTTCTTTTGCAAAAACTATATAATCACGAACAATACTTCTATTTATCAGTTCATCTTCATCTTCCTTTATTGTCTTATAGTATAAAGATACCATATGAGTTGCAAGTCTACCATCATATGCTTCATCTTGTGGATCTAATATTAAAAAAATCAAATCAAATCGAGAGAGCAGTGTATGCGGTAATTGCACATTTTCAACCACCTGAAAATATATATTCTGATATAATGCACCCTATAACCACAATAAAATTCGTATACCGGTTGAACCTTGTAACGTTATTGTCTTAAGTTGTTATGTTGTTGGTGAACCAACTGAAATCTCTTTATTACAAACAAAATTCAGATTATCTCATTGCTCTCATGATTATAGAAATAAAAACATAACATCATTAAAGAAAGTATATATAGAGAGATCGTGAAAGACTATAGGTTCGTTAATTACAGAATAATTTAAGGTATTTACATTACAAGATTTCGTCCCATGAATGAAAAACAATGAAAAACGTACAGTTTTATTCTTATTCCATTGAGATTCACACGGATTAGCAGCTGCGAGTATACTAGTTCTAGCATTTAATTGACAAATAATTCCAGCTTTAGCAATGCTCAAAGTTTGTTGTTCCATTACTTCATGTAGTACTGATCTTGCACTTTCATTCATCTTATCGAATTCATCAATACAACATATCCCATTATCTGCAAGTCCTAAAGCTCCTGTTTGTAATATTAATTGTCCAGTTTCTGGATCTTTTGTTATATAAGCTGTTAAACCAACCGCACTGGAACCTAAAACATACATTAGTTATACACATAAATATATAAATATATCGAATTCTATTAAACTGTTTACTCTTGTTTTACTCCACCTTTGCCACTAGTATATTGAGATCGTGGTACCAAATTGTATATATATTGTAATAATTGTGATTTACTTGTACCAGGATCACCACAGAGTAATATATTAATATCTGGTCGAAAATGTTTGCCATATATAGTAAAAGTCTTTCTAGTTCCTCCAAACAATTGTAATATAATTCCCTTTTTTACATCATTATTTGCATATATACTAGGAGCAATATGTCTTGCTAATCGTTCGTAGATATCACCCTTTTGCGACAACGATTTCAAAATTTCTATTCTTTCCGGTGTAAAATTATGTTCTTTTCCGTCTTCTTGATCATATAACCTATGAATAACTTAAAATAAACAACTGATAAAAACAAATTTTAGAATATGTTTATTTCCTTACCGTTTAGAGTTGTGCTTTCTAAAATGAACTATATCGATATAAGTCTTATAAATGGCTTGCAAATTGTGATCAAAATTAGGTTTATGTGTTGCCGCTCTATAAATTCCAGTAACAGAGACCCTATCTCCAGGCATCACAGCATCTACTAAGTTATTATGCGCAAATAAAACAATAGTGTGTGGTGTCTGTCCTTGTGGCATCTCATCTGGAGCTTCTTGTAATCTAATCATTTGTTTATCAGAGAAATGGCTCAAATTATGTACTAAAGTGAAAGAATATTTATAAGTGCAATGTGCACATACTGTAGGCTCTTTCGTTTTCCCTTTTTCAATTTCCACAATGGTTGTAAAAGCACAAACGCTACATTTAAAATAAGCCTCTCGCATTTGTGGAATTAATCGTGACACTCTAATTACCATTCCTGGTATTGTAATTAATTGATCTACATCAGTAGGGTTTAGTTCTCTCATAGTTTTAACCTTGGTCACATTGAAAGGGCGTACTTGAATTTGATGCTCCAGAACAGCCGCTGGAAATTTTTCAAAGAATAATTCATTTGCTGCCATATCTAGTGTTGGAATTGCCTCTTGAGGATATGAAACCAATTGTTGATAAAGATGTTCATTAAACGTTTTTACATGAGCGCAATTGACATTTAAATATGGTTCCTCCAAGGTATGTATCTCTTCTAATTTTTGAAGATACAAAGGTTCTGACAGATTCATATTTTCTGGTAGTTCATCATTTTCTGCATCTGGGTCAATAAATTGTTGAAAAAATGATTTGAATTGTTCTTTACACTGATTTATTACTATGTTTGTCCCCCAAACAACCAAATGAGCTCCTGCCGTATCACTTTCTGATGTACCATTTGGTGCTTCTGCAATCTATTGTCATCGTCATTCTTAATTTATTGTTCTAGTTATTAGCGTTATCACTAAATTAATATCACCAATATCAATATTATTATTTATTTATTATTTGATATTAACATACGATATTAATATTTAATATTTGATATTATCAAATATTTTGATAGATAAAATTAATAAAGTATAAACTTTTATTTTCATTTATCTAAATTTAAATTTTATTCTCTCTAAAGTAACTATAATATCTTTTTAAAATATTAAAACTTATTTAAGATTTTCCATAATGGTATAAAGTTTAAAAGTATAATCTGCGTATAATAAATTTATAAAATAATTTTAAAATTAACTATAAAATAAAATTTGACTAACTATAAAAAAAAAAATTATGCCATTTCACAAAAATTAAGTATTATTCAAATTTCTAAATTAAAGAGCAACTGTAACATCAAATATCATTAACTCACTGGTTCTTGTAACGTAAATTGACGCAACCGCCTGTCCGTATTAATGTCAGGTCTATGCCTAATTGGAGTGCCTCGGATTCCACTTCTTGGGGTACGTATTGATCCCAGCGAGCTTGGTGTACCATAATTAATCGGAGAAGATAATTGTAGACCACTTTCTGAACCATTAATTGGCCCAGAGTGGTCTATAAATTGATCACCAGAACCAATAGCACTTTCATGTTCAGAAGAAGCAACAATTGTTGCAGCTCGGTTTCCAGTACCTAAGGTACTTTGTTGTGTACCAGCGGTGCCCCATCTTAACGGAGTTTCTACATTATTATCAGCTCCATTACGAGCAGAATTACCTTATACACAAAGTTTATAGAATAAATACTTACATATCGTAATATAATAATGTATGTAACACGTACAATAGTACTATAAGCGTGAACATAAAATAACCTTTAAAATATACATTATATATACTTACGGGGAGTACCAAAAGCAGAAGGGGATCTAGTATCTTGATTTTGTCTTCTAGGAGTTCTCCCAGGACTATCTGCATCTGATAATCTCATAGGACTCGACATTGTCCTTTGTATATTTCTGTTACGTTTCTGAAATGAAGAAAGAACATCAAACACTTGTTTTCCCGCGCTTGAAGCCTCTTATCATTAAAGATGAAATAAACTATAACTAACTGTGGATAGCTAACAATACTTAGGATCTAGTAACAAAAAATAATATACATTAATCCCTAGTCTAGACCCCATAAAAGTGGTTTACGTAGTATCTCAAACCCATGTTTATGTTAGGCTAGAGATGAGAAGCTAACGTTTTTATTAAATTTAAATTTCAGATGCCATATTGAAAATGTCTAGGAAAAACTGCTTTAGTAATATTATATCAGGGAACAAATCTAGTAAAAAAGGAAGCGAAACTTAATGAAAGAAAGTGTTTTAAACATAGTTCTTTTATACAATTATGATTATCTGCTATGAAACTGTAATAGTTCATTGACCGAAATAAATTTCAATTTTGCTCTAAGCAAATGAAGAACTATTCCGCTCCAGCCATTTCAGGAATCCGTTCCAACCAATCAAAACTAAAGAAAGTGTTGGCACAGAAAATTTTTCGAGTTTGTTTGCTTGTTCAATAAATTATTTGTTATTTGTTATTGTTGAAACCAAGTTTCTAATAATTATTTATTTTCGTTGATTCGGAAAGAGTAGGAAAATAACAGTCAATGTAAGTAGGCTACCCGCATACGTACTACGAATTACTGCCTCTAGCGGTCAAACGTTCGAACTATTATATGTGCATTTCTTTCTTCGCTACTTCCTTCGTAACAGAAACTTATGCAAATCTAAGAAACGGTGAGAGATGAAATATCCGTTCGTAGTGTGAAGCTTAGAATTTTTTGATCATCGGTTTATATGACCGTGGTCAGAATACGTGTGCAATCGTGAATCGTCCAAAATCGTGTTTTTATTAGTGTCTTTATAAAAAAATATACAGTGAACAATTACAGGTGCAAGAAAGCGTAGTACATTTTTGTGGATTGTTAATTCTTGCAGTTTAGGTAGACATGTTGCTTCGGTTCCTTAGTTTTAGTGATTAACATTAAGTCTCTTCTTGTTTCTTACAATCGATTGCTATAACTTAAAAAACAGCAGTAACAATGCATAGGCACGGTACTTATGATAGATGTAAATTTGTTCATTGTAACAATGGGAAGCACAATGGACACCGTTTGTTTCGATTTCCATCTAAACCAGAAAGACAGAAAAAATGGATAGAAAATACAGGTAAGTAAAAAATATTTATACTTTTATTAAATTATTTGGCTGAACTTTACTTTAGAGTTTACTTTAGAGAGCCAAAAAATTATTGACCTTTCTGCAATCTTATAGTTTTCGATGTGTAGAATCCGAAAATGCAAGTTTCAAGACGAGAAATCCACTGCTTCAAAAGTTATGACTGTTTCAAAAGTAAAAACCGAACACCATTTTAGGGCACTTTACACGTTATTTATCGTTCTTTTATACATGATTCGTCCAAATGAGTGGAGTCGTTAATTGTAAATAAATGCACGTGGATGGCGACTATTTTGTGACAGGATTTTGAATCGTGAGTATTGAATTCACTTGAATTAGGTTCGGGCCAATCTTCACTCTCCGGCCACCGTTTACTGTTTACGCTAGTACAAACCAACTATCGATGAAATTCAGTCCGATGCTCATCTGCGCAGACAGGAGGAAATTGGCATTAAGGTAATGTGTAAAATAAAAATGTTCAGTTTTACATAGTCATACCATACATTTGGAACCAATGGATTCCTCGTCTTAGAACTTGCATTTTCAGATTCTACACGCTGAAAACTACAAGATTGTGAAAAAATCAATAACTTTTAGTTCCTAAATTAAGGTATAACCAATGTGGTTCGATGATTCAACAAAGCGCAAATCATTTGTAATTTGACAATTCCAATCTTTTTGTTCGGCGGATCGTAGGTTCTGCTGCTCGGTTTCTATTAAGGTATTTGTAACGTACATTGACTTTCTCACAATTTTTTTTTGAAATTTTGACAGTGCGTTATTTAGTATATTATCTATACATAATTCAATTTAAAAAAAAAAAAAAAAAAGCCTAGTCTTACTGAAATAGAGATATTCACCTTGAAATTTGAAAGTTTTGGTAAATGTACAGATCGAACTCAACCTTCCGGATTTCGATGATTTTTTAATACGTGGTGGGCAATAGTATATCGTTTTGAATAACTCATTCCTATACATGTTACTGCCGATCGGCTTTGATTTCTAAGATATTCGCAAAAAACTATCGGCACCATTACAGTGAATTCTGCCAATAGTTGTGCGTCTGTGGCAGCGTATACGTCAACATTGGTTGCCGTCCTCTCATCTTTTGTTTATAAATGAAGATCAGGCGAGCTTAAAGTCGTGCACAATGTACATATACGAGACTGTAAGAAATGTGTTATAACATAATTCAAGTAAAAGTGAATATTATCAATACATTGGGTTTGAGTTAGATTTTTCAAAACCTTAATTAGTTTTTTCAGCAGTTCAGGTGATAAACGACAACATAATTCGTCATTATCGTACGGGAGGGCCGTCCCATAGCGGCCGGACTTGAAAAAACTAACCCAAACTCAATACATTGATGATATTCACTTTTGATGAAACGGTGGAACAGTTATGTCCTTTCCGCTTTTGATGATTTTTGAATATGGATCGGGGGCATGATTCCGAACAACTTTTTGTAATGGACCGTTGTTTTCCAGATATTTGCGAAAACTTTTGAGTGCCACTACAGTGAATTTTGCCTATAGTTTTGCGTCTGTGGCAACGTATGCAATAGTATTGGTTGCTGATAGTCTCGCGGTGAACGAGTATAATGACCCGATCGAAACTTAGCCCTTATCTTTTGTTTATGGTATAAATGTATATATAAACGAGGGTTTAGCGAGCTTAAATCCCGCACACGACTGCATATGTGCGGCTACAACAAATGTTTGTTACATATAACTCATAATTCAATTGAAAGTGAATATCATTAATGTATTGAGTTCAGGTTTGGGTCAGAATCTTCAATCCGGACGCCTTGCGATGATCGGCAACACGCGCTTGAGATAATAACAAAATTAATTATAAAAATAATAGGCGGATGAATAATTGATATTATTTTACGAAATAGGATAATCATTTTTACATGTATTCTACACAAGCGCTGTTCGCGGCAGTCGGATTAAGAAATCTGACCCAAACTTGAACCCAATATGTATAAATCTTGTAACTAGGAATGTTTCCTTCTTCTTTCTCAAACCCTTCAGATATTCTGGCAATTTGTCTATACCAGTCTCCTGTATTCTTCATTGTATCTGGATACTCTTATCCTCTCCAATCTCCCCCATTTTCTCTCTCTCTCTCTCTCTTTCTCTCTCTTTCTGTCTACAGTAACCATTGTCCTTATATACGCCCCCCCCTTTTCACTTTGTTTAAATAATAATTTTACACGGCATTAAGAAATTACTCACTGTTTAATCATAAATATAAATAATAATGATTTGTTCTAAGGACTGAGAGGAATTTTAGTTAAAGATTTAAGTCAGAGTTTTAGTTTCCTTGTCCTAAAATTAAGTTAACAATTTACTGCGAATAAAAGTTGCTTAAAGGATGGTCATATTGCGTGCAATGCCGCAGTAGAAAAAACAGTCGCGCTCTGCTATTTAACTGTCACATATATTAAATTATATGACTGTCTATTATATTAAGATGTTTGTAAAATAAATTTATAGCTTCTCGCGAAAATTATGCATTCAGAATTCAACACTACTAAAATTCACGCAGGAAATAGTTGGCTTCGATTCTTATCGACCTCCACGATCAGGACTGCAGGACTTTGCGATCTTCATTTCCGGGAGGAAGATTTTTGCGACGGGACGAAAAAGCGTTTGCTTCGGAATCGTGATCCAATCCATTGGAAGGAAATATCGACGCCTCATGGGCAGACACAGGCGATTGTTGAACCGCAAGAATCAGGGAATTCCACACAAGTAGCAGTAGAAGTGCAGGAGCTTCAAGAACAAGTACCAAGTCCAAGAGAAATCTGTGATAAAAATCTTCAAGGAAATGTTAACTGTGATAAAAATCTTCAAGAAAGTGTTAACTGTGATAAAAATCTTCAAGAAGATGTTTACTGTAGTAACCTCGACGATTTTAATATTAGAAAACAGTCAAACCCTAATTTATATCCTTCGGGGAAAGAATTGTTCCTTAAAACTGCTTCGGATGATACCGATTTGTCATTTTTAAATTACGAATTAGATGTACAAGCACCTATACCTTGTGAAAATGTGACAGTTGTTTCACTTGTATCAGAAAAAGATTTTCGATGCTCCAAAGAATGTAAAATATTGGTCGATTCCTTAACAAAAAGAATAAATCTTTTACAGATAAAGGTAAAGCGATTGGAAAAGAGAGCAAAATGTGTACAAAGTAAATATTCATATGTACGCAAGCAATTAGAAAAACAACTAAGCCAAAAAATTCGCAATATCGATGATTTTCTAGTAACGAATAAACTAGCTAAAGACGTAGGTCTGACGGCGAAGACTATAATTAAACTACAGTTGCGTACAAAAAAGACTCAATATACAGACGACGAGAAAGAGTTAGCGAAGCAAATTTATTTTCAGTCACCAACTAACTATACTAAATTGCGAAATGTGGGTTTGATTTTACCTTCAGAATCCATAGTTCGAACATGGTTCTCTCGGTATGATGGTTCCGGGAATGAATGAAATGATGTTTTGAAAAGTTTCTGTTTATGCAATTGAGTAGTTTGATAAAAAAAAAAAGGGGGGGGGCATGTATGCCAAAATCCTATTTTAAGAAAATTGATTTTAAAGTTTTCATTATGGTATTACTTAATGAAAAGTAATTGAATCCAATTTTTTAAAGGTGTATTAATATATTCTTAAAACGTTCTGGAAACAGAAATAATGATTAAAAGATGATATGCGTTTTTATTTATAAGCTTTAAAAAATTGATTTATATGCCCTTTTTCCATAAATAGTGTGAAATTATTTTTCTGTTTATTTATTTAAGTATAATTTTATTTACTTATTCAGTTACAAATTTTTTTATACAGAACTTACATAAAAGATACAAGCTTAAGACCAAAATTAAACAAAAAATTAAATTTCTTAAGTAAATATTTTTATACAAGTTGCATGTGTAACTGTAGTTTACGCATTTATTTTCTGATGTCACCTTATCTAGCTCCAATAAGTTATATACAGGTATACTCATCATCTTTTTTTCAAAATTGTTACACTTCCTCCCCGTTAGTTGACATGAATTTATCTTTATGAGGTTCAGCTCGGTACTTGAATCTTCGCTACTTGAAGAACGTTTTCAATCCGTATTCTGCTGTCCTCATCCAGATATTGGCATAGACTTCTTGCGTCAATCTGGTTCAATCTGGTTAAAAGCTCTAAATAATTTATGCGCTTCTTTCATAGGGATTTATTTCAGAAATCATTGGCTCTTTTTGTCCCTGTTTACTGCATCCTAACCGAATGTACATAGATGCATTGATACGTTAAATTGATGTTACTTACGTTAAATTTTCCCGAATCAATCTTTTTAATTGAGCTTTTTACCTTATTCGGGATGGCAAATCCGTTTTCCTGTACAATTAACGCTTCTCTTATATAAACAGCCGAATCAATGGCCAATTTCTTTACGTCACCTACTTTGATTTTAGATTATTTGACGAACAGGGCTGTAAGGATTTTGGTACGAGGAGGTAAGTCAAGCTCGAGAAGAATTCGTCGGGAGACGGGAGATGAAAACAGGAGAAATTCCTTACCACCAATCTGAAGACTATTCGCCTCATCGTTCCTAAATTTCGACATCGCAATTCGACTTTCTAAAAACGGCATTTCTAAGATTCTTGCCTCAGCAATGGAAAATTCATTATTAACAATTTGAAAGTTCACATCGACATAATGAACTTTCTAATGATGATTTCGTCACAAGTAAGTATGATTCTTGAATCGATGCCCGTGAGATTGTAGTCGATATTAGTATTTACCGTTTTGCTTCATTATATTAAGTTGCGAGCCAGCGTCAATAAGGAAATTGGCAGACCTTTCTTGGAAACAATGATGAAACAAGTTAATCATTTGCAAAGGATCGACCAATTCTGGCTTTACATTACTCGGGATTGAATCCTTCATTAATTTTAATGCGAGGTAAAATTTAAAAAAGAGGTATTCAATGACTTTGCAGCATTCTGTTGAGGAACCATTTTTTAATGAGGCGACTGACTGTCGAATTCAGGCAATTTAACAACAGGAGGGTCCATTTGCGTTGTCACGAAGATTGATTTTTGAGGCTGCGATACGTCAGCAGAAGATTCGGGATTAGCAGTAACAACCATGGTTGGACAAGGCAATTGGTTCTTCATTTCGGGCAGATCAACGATGAAGCTCTACTTGCTTATGTTGGCAAAAGACTTAATTCTGAAAATTTTGATATGTCAATATGAGATTCGACTCGCATGGTTTCAAAAAATATATCTTCGACGTCAAAAAATGAAATATTAAATCTTAAACTACGACTATTTTTACATTTCTTAAAACTTATCGTATATCGTATATCGTAAACTTATCGTATTTTCTCATACAACCTAACAAATTTGATTACAAAATAACTACGTTTCATAGAATACACGATAGACGGGAGAGAGTTTGCAGATTACAATCTAATCAGGCGGTACTTATTTTATACGCAGGCTATTTTGGAGTCCAGTTGAGTCCAATTTTCCAGATGTTGATCTCATTCAGCGCTTGGATAACAGGTCGCAGGTCGCAGATCGCAATAGTCCTCCAATAATTGCCAAGAAATCCAATTGCGGTATTCGTTCAATGTCTCGATGACTGACCAAGGAATGGATCAGGATACTCGGTTGTGTGTCATGTGGTAGCCAGGAAATGGATCAAGATATGTCGGGTGCATTTAGCAGTGAGTGAATACTTGCACGGCCGCTGTCATCATTCTTCCGGTATTTACACTCGCTCTAGGGGAAACCGTGCGGAAATTCAAGAGCAAGAGATATCGCATCTTCGCAAGAAGCCTCTCACCAGCCGGCAAAATGGGGGAAAGCTTCCTCTCGCCGTCGATCCTCAAGTGTTCCGCAGTCTCTTCGAAATTCCACGGATATTTTGCGTATCCCATTACTGTCAGCAAAAATTGTTGCGGCCTAGTTTGTTAGAAAGTCGACATTTTGGAGCGAGTTCGTGGAACTCGCTGATCCGTTCTGCTCGTGATGGCTTCGATAGCAACTCGAAATGTAATATAAAATCAATCAACTTACATTTGAATTATTTAAATATTTTAAAACGACAAATTGAACAACAACTTAAATTTTACAAGAACGAAAATGAAGAATGTTTGTAGCAAACATTTTAAGTGCCAAGAAACAATTTTTCGGGAGGAAAAGAAAACTTATTCTTTAATGTAATTCAAATTCACGAAAAAGAAAGATGTGCCTGTAGAGAAGTCTGTATGTGTCACCTCTTAACCCATTTGCATCATGGCCCTACTTCAGAGGACTGGTCCCTATCACCGCGCGCGGTCGGTCGTAGGTAAATGACATCCGAATTTTTCATAGAGTTTATCGAAAATTTACTGTTCAAAACGATTGGTAGACAATGTTACTTCGCAAAAATCGCATCTTACATTCTTTATAACAGAGAAAAAAAGCAAAAATTATTTATTTAAAAGAAAATTATTTAGATTAAAATGGAAATTAAAAAAAAAAAAAAAAAAACAGTCGCAGCGCGCTCAATAAATTTTTTTCACTTACCATGTTTTCTGCAAGCACTCTTCAACTAACTTCGATATTGCAGAAGGAAGCTTTGGGACACAATATATTTGAATTCTTTGATTAATTTACCTATCAATCTCGTGGCTCATCGGTTTCGAATCTTTACTAACTTTTGGAGAGTTAGTACACGCTAAGTTGTTTTTTGCAGATCTTTAAACTGCATCGTTTATCGCTGGCTGACTTGTTGTAAATTATGCTTAATTGCAGCGGACGGGTAGTCATTCAACAAGATCAAACACTTTACTATCGAGTGCGCTCACAAGGTACTTGAGATACTCTCAAGTAGTTACATTCTTAGTATGTTTATAAACACTATCGATGTGCTCTTGCGTCGTTCTTGCTTCTTTCTAATGCTTATTAAACTGAACTCACGTAAAAAGATACTATATTAAATTTTGAATTCAGTTACTCATATGTATAACATTTGCGCCTACAATCAAATAGATGACACTCTGTATAATCCTGTATAACCCCACTGCGTGACTTATCTTATATTAAATAAATTAGTTAAAAATCAAAGTTAATTAAGATTCAAAGAATTGTAATGTCATGTGTTATAGGGTGAATCTATGGCTCTTAATAGGGTGAATCTATGGTGGTGCAAATAGAAATACCGCAGCAACATAGTCGATACAACAAAGGAATTTTGATAACAGATTTTATCATGATTTTATTGACTAAGTGTTATAATTATTAGTCATCATTGAGAACTAGTTGTAATCACTCGTTTGTTTGCACGCTTACTTTTGTTGCCGTGAAAAGGAACATTTCTAAAGTATAAAATGCCAGCTTTTTGATATTGTGATGAACACTAATTAGATATATTTTTACTAACATTAGCTATTAACAACTAACTCAACTGGATTATAAAATAAATGGATAAATAAATAAAATAAATTTGTCAGTTAATAGTGAGGATATATTATTATATATCAGACAACAAACATTAGAGATTAGACTTCTCGTTGCGCTTGAAGTGTTTAGGCTTTTTCCAACTGATAACGTAAAACGCTTTCTGTTTTCCAATTCATTATTCAATTAAAATGCTTAAGAGTTAATTACATAATGTATAATAGAGCAATTTGCTCTATTTAGGAGATTAGTAATTTCTTGATGAAATTTTCCTTCTTGATGTAATTTCACTATCAATTAACGCTTTCACTTACTGGTTTCTGACCTCTTTGTTTAAGCCATGTTTAAGAATTACTATTCATCATACTATTCATTATGGAATACGCTTTCGAATACTTCTGTAACTTGCGTAAGCGATATGTAGATTGCTCTTGTTGTGCTATCAATCCTGCGTACGTAGTCGGATCTTTTTCTAATTTTATTCATACATTCTTAAGATTTGTACCTTCTGTTTGAGGCCTGAGAATTTCATCTTTTTACAATTTGGAGACATTCGAATGTACTTTGTATATATACATTGTTCATATACAGTTGTAAAAAACAAATTTATAACAGCTTGTCATATTTTTTGTTTGCCTGATCAACAAAAGCTTATCTCAGAGAAGTAATATATACACGACCATAATTAGGTTTGGATAATTACTAACGCTATTATGTATTTTGAAACATCATGCGAATTTACATATAGATACATACATGTATGTACATACAAATTATTGTTATGCTACCGTAATGGATTGAACTTCATTCACAGGTTTACACCGAGTTTACAACTTTCTTTTATGTCGTCTGATAATTTTTGCTGAATGACATAAATTTTCGATGCGCATAACTTTTAAAACAGCGATCTTCTTGCCTTAAGTCTGCTATGTTTGGATTTTACACATTTAAAATATATAAGATAAAAATAGGTTACAAAACCGGTCTTTCTCAAAATAGAATTCATGCAAAAACTGTATTTATACAATGCCAATTAAAATGTATTCAGAAGTCTTAAGCTTAAAATATTGGAACACAGTCTGTTGTATACTTGAATTTATTTCAAAATTCATATTCAAATAAAGTAATCTTAAATCGTTTGCAAAATGTTTATATTTGAATTGTTTATTATAAATTGTTTTATAGGTGGTGTATACATATTTATTTTGTTACAATATTTTATTCTACAGCTTTTTAATACTTTTTTTTATTGTGCTTTTACATAAACTAATAACTTGTAATTTGAAATAATATTAAACGCACCATCAGTGGAGCATTGTAGACAAACAATTTTTAAATAATAACATTATTTAGGAGCCATTCAATTCTTTTTGGATTTCTTCCAAAGACTTTCCTTTTGTTTCAGGAACTAATAAATACACAAAGGAAGTTCCGATAACACAAATTACGGCAAATAACCAAAATGTTTCACCAATACCAATTGCCATGGAAACGTTAATGAAAAATTTAGTTACAATAAAAACTAATACCGAATTTAAAAGGCAAGCACTACTTACAGCTACACCCTTAATTTCTGGTGCAAAAATTTCACCCATCATTAACCATGGAACTGGACCAAAACCCATATTAAACATAATAATAAAAATACATAGAGACGTTAGAGGTAACCATGTAATTGAAGTTCCCTGGTTTTCAAGAAGGTAGAAAAAAACTCCAAGGGCGCAAGTTGTTAAAGCCAAAAATATTATAGATGCTAATAGTAATATTTTTCTGCCTATACGGTCTACAATTAATGTGCTCACAAAGACAGCTAATACTTGCATTGCACCTATTATAATAGTTGAATAATGAGGGTCTAAATCACTGCCAACTTTTTCAAAAATTGTGTTAGTATAAAATATAACAACATTTACACCACATAATTGTTGAAAAAACATAAGACCATAAGCAATTATAAAGCCTTTTAAAGCTGCTTTAGATTTGATTAAAGTCCAAAAAGAGGTTGTATTTTGATTGCATTCTTCCAATGCATGTTTTTGATTTTGTAACTCATTTTCGATATTGTACTGAATACCGCGCAATCTAGTTAAACTTTTCTTAGCAGAATCTTCATCGCCTTTTTTTAAATAGTAGACTGGTGATTCTGGCATAAACATAAAAACCCCAAAAAATATAACTGGTATAATACCAGATATAATTGACAGTACACGCATATCAACAAAAGTTCCCAAAACATATGATAAAAGAATGCCTATAGTGAGAAGTAATTGAAAGTAAGATCCAACAGTTCCACGAATTTCATTCTCAACTATCTCTGCTGTGTATATTGGTGCTACCGCAGAAAAAGCTGGACCACTGAGACCAGTAATGAATCTACCAGCATAAAACATGATTAGATTGTTGGCAAAAATTAGAAGTAACCAGCCTAAGGTAAAAGGTATCACCATCAAAAGCATTGAAAATTTTCTTCCTATTGTGTCAGCAAGAATTCCAATAGGAATACATATTACTGCTGAACCTATTGCATTTATTGAGCTAATCCATGAAAATTCTTCTGGAGAAATAGGTACACCATATAAAGATTGCAAGTCTCTTCCACCATCACCAGCAGAGGAGGTCCATGCTAATGACATTCCAGCTGCTAAGGCTCCAAGATTTGCTGCCAAACTTGCAACATATTGAAGCAATCTTTTAGCTGGCACACTTTGATCATCATTGGAGACCAAGGTTTGTTGTGAAATTCCAAGATTAATCTCTTTCATTTTTTTTTTCTTTTTTCTTTTTTTAATTCACTAAATATGCAAAAG
Organism: Bombus pyrosoma; assembly: GCF_014825855.1. Lineage (NCBI taxonomy): Eukaryota > Metazoa > Arthropoda > Insecta > Hymenoptera > Apidae > Bombus > Bombus pyrosoma. The sequence goes on along the minus strand of NC_057786.1, from coordinate 295,981 downwards.
AATTAACTTGATTATTATGATTATTCATAATCATATAAATTAATGTCTTTTTTCTGTTTCTCAGAAATAAAATTTTTAATTTACTTATTTATTTTAATTTATATAATTCTGAAAAATTTTTTAGCCTTGAACATGCTTCTTCATATTTTTTATTTCACGCTAAAAGTATTGACAATAAATTTTATTGCTTCCGTTATAAAAATAGAAAGGAGCAGAAGTTTTTTACGATATTATTTATCGCATAAAATAAAATTTACAAAATCGATTTAACGTTTTAAATAGCAAAAAAAAAAAAATTGGTTTAATTATTTTGTGTGTATATTTTATAAATGAAAATTTCTTACCATCTAGCTTCAGATTCCCTATTCTTTTCAATCGTACTATTTTTAATCTCTTATTTTGTATGAAATTCTCTACTTCTTTTATTTAATAATATAATTGTACTATTGCTTATAGCTTATTGTCTACAACCTACATATAACTTGATATAAAACGTTTCATTAAAATAGTTACTAGAACTTTGTCCCATTGCATGAAGTATTTATTGAATGATAACATAATAATCATACGCTTATCTTATCTTACACAGCCAGTTATTTTCTCTTATATAATTTGCAGAGTTACTAATACTTTTTTAATTCTGTTTTTTAACATTGGAAAGTCACGGTCAGTCCTTTCTAATGTACATTTTAGATATTCTCTGCAATAGTGTTCTTTTTGCAAATTTTCTTCTATTATATTTTCGTTTCTATAGATCATTTTATATATACCATTTTTAATATCATATAATTGCTTTACTTTTCTTTGTTTAAGGACCAAACTATGTAAATTCTAAAAATTGGAAAATAGAATTGAATAGTTAGTAAATTATGTTATCTAATGTGATACAATTAGAAACATACATGATATTTAAGCAGTTCCAATCGTTCAATTTCGTTTTCCACAGTGTTAACATGTTCTTTTAAATTTCGTAAAAATTCTTGACACTTGACTAATTTATCTTGAATACTTGTTACTTGATTGTTTAATTTCTCTATCATATTAATAGTTTGTTTCTTAATCTGTTAATAATAAAACATATAATTTGCTAATTTAAAACAAAAAAGTTATCTTAATGCTTACTTTTAAGAGTTGCTTAATTTTTGCTCTTTGATCAGACAAACGTTTGTGCATTACAACCTTCTCATTATGTTTTACTTTTGAATTTCTTTTAAGTCTACCAAACACTTTGTCAACTATAATATCTCTTCTTGTAATACAAAGATTCATATCATGAATTAATTTTTCCTGAATCTTCTTTAAATAGGAAAGTCTCATTTCCATTCTATGAATTTCACTTTTCATTGATGCTATACTTCCAGTATTTTGCTCCTCTTTTACATTTTTAATTGTATCTTGTATCAGTTGTACCTTAATGACATAAATATTATGACAATAAAGAAATAAATGATAAAATAATATAAATTACCAATTACCTTTTTGTCCCATGCTAAACTTTCATGTAGTACAGAATTTAATTCCTCCCTTAGCATTATTTTCTCAGTGCATACATATTTTAAATCATTTTGTAATTTTATAAGTTCTAATTCCAATTCTTGGAAAGACGAAAGACATTCATTCTTTATTATACAATTTTTATCCTCCAAGCCCTTTTTCAGATCTTTTTGTACCATTAAATTTGAATTTATGCGGGATAACTTTTGATCAAGAGAAATTATAGCCTTATTTACATTTGCTTGTTCTTTTGTAAGCATCTCTAATGCATATTCCAATTTAGAATTCTTTTGCCCCATTATCATAACTTCTTTTTGAAGAAAATTTATTTCTTGTAATTGCAATTCTCTTTGTTGGCTTAATGAAACCACAAAACCTTGTTGACGCAACCAAAATTGCTGTGTCTTTTTAATATTTAGTTGAAATTCTTGAATATTTTTTTCTAAACCGACGATCTTCATATCTAATGGACTCAATTCTTCTGCGCTAGTACTTGGTAATATCTAAAATTGTTTGCTTGTAAATATATGACTTTTTTATTAAATTTTTTTCTGAATTCAAAAATAAAGAGAAACAATATATAACCTGCTCAAGAAGTTTATTTATTCCTAAAAGCTTTGTTTGTGCTTTTCCCATCATTACTTCATATTTTCTTGTCTCCTTTTGCAATTCATCTATTTGCTTCTCTTTTCCAGTATTTATTTGCGACAGTTCATGCAATTCTGCTTTTTTATTTGCAATAAGATTTTTAAGTTTTTCCAATTGTAGAAGATTGTTTCCATATGCATTCTCTATACGTGCAACTGAAATTTCACATTGCAATACAGCATTTTTTGCATTTATTAATAACTCATTTACATATTGAGTCGCCTTATCGCATATAACCTTTTCTTCCAACTTTTTAAATATAGCATCCTCTAGATTATTTCTTTTTTCAAAAATATTTTCAAACTTTTTATTCACTTGCTCTTCTTCATATAAATAATTCTGATATTTCTGAAATGATGTCAGTTAAGAATAAAATCAATTAGAATTACAGCATGTTTTATATTAGCATTTAACGATCACAGCATGTTTAACATACATTAAATATAACGTTATAATCGTATTCTGTTTGTTCACTGATTTTTGTAAGATTTAGTAATTCTGATTTACTGTTTGCAATATTTTCATTATATTTTGATATTGCTCTTGATGTAATTTTAATATCGTTTTCTATTCGAAAGGATAAAGATGTCAGATGTTCATTACTCTCCATTTCTTTTTCTGTTTCTTTCCTTATCTTTTGTATTTCTAATAATAATCCATTGTATAACTGATGTGCTTCTCTAAAAAGATAAATATTTCATTGAACTTGAGATGAAATGATACAACATTATATCATGTTCTCTTCTATAAAAAGTTGGCAATAAATTAATTGTACTTGAATTTGACTAATTACCGACTGAATATGAGTAAACAATCAGCAGGATGTTATTTTAAATGCGAATATATGTAAATAATGTGGACGAAAATTTTCCCGTTTAACTATACTGTGATGCAAACATATTTGGAAACGTTTAGTTAACAATCGATTTGCTACACGTGTATGATGAATTTTCAAATCTACTTTTCTCGGAAACAAAGCGTCTTGTGAAAAAAATGTTATTCTACACTTTAGATTTATTTTCACATGTAGAATGACCTTTTGTCAATTGTTCAGTCCTGTCCGGTCCGGAACTAGTCATGTTCAAGTATACCTTATAAATTTTCAAACTCGATTTTCTCGAGAACTAAGCCCTAAACGAAAAAATGTTATTCCATATCTTTCTTTTATTTTCTAAATAAGAAATCACCACGTGCCCGCTTGTGTACATAACTTTTGGCCTCACCAGTATGTCAATCAAATATAATTCAAATATATAACCAAATGTAAGATTACCACGGTAAATTTCAAATTATATCCCTAATCATCATAGATTCATACAGAGAATTTTTAAATCTTCTGCAATACTTACTTTTGTTCAAAATTTAACTGATCATGAATACTATTTCTTTTAGAAATATTAGTTACCACTGATTTCCATATATTATACAGATCTTTATGTTCCGTATGTAGAGTTTCTAAATCTGTATTTGCATCAATTATCATTCTATTAGCATCTTGCTTTTCTTTGTCTTTAATTTGTAATTGCTCATCAATGTAGGCTATTTCTGATTCAATTTTCCATATTTCTTCTTTCAATCGATATAACATAAAGTCTCTTTGCTGTTTTCTCTTAATCAATATCTTATTTTTACTAACATCTTGTAATGACATTTGTTTTGATATTATTAAATGGTCGTTCAAATCCTTTTCCCATTTGGACAAGTAAGAATAAAATTCCAATAAATTGTCTAATTTTTGACATAATTTTTCTTTTTTATCTTTCTCTTCTCTTAATTTTGAATAGTTTTCTTTTAAAATATCCTTAGCATTTTCTATATTATTATTCCTTTTTTCTCTTAATAATGTAACTTTTGATAGTGCCTCTATATATTGTTTTAATATTATATGCTGATGTTGAACTTCTTCTTGCTTTTGATAAAGTTGTATAGCTTCTGATTCTAGTTCTTTTTCTGCACGTTTTATTGACGCTTCCTAAAAGTACTTATAATTAACCTTATGTCGTTATGTTATAACAAATTATTATAGAATGTAACATTTCAAAATATATTTTATATCCTTATATTAAAATTATAAAATATATTTTGAAATGTTATAACAAAATCATTGTTAAAGATAATAGCATAAAGTGTACAAAATATTTATTGTTTATTATATTTTGTGTAGTCAGTTACTTACGAGATCGAGTATTTCTTCTGAAAGTTTATTATCAACATGCGATAAATGCACATGTAGTGTACTTTGAAACTTTTTCATCAAATTATCATTTGGATCAAGAATACTTAATGTAGACGTCATGATCGAGCTCAATTTATTGCACTTTGTTATGAATTCTTTAACTACTTTAAAAACTACTTTTTACAAAAATTGTCTTTTTTATCTCGTTTCATATGTTCATTTAATAATATGAACATACATCTAAATTTTTTTAAATTTCTTAAAAGTTTCATTTAAATGTTTCATTCTCGTAGCACTGCAAGATTTGTTTACATTTAAATTAAATGCGGTTACCACATTAACAGCCAAGTAGTAACAAAATAATAGAAAGCAGTAGAAAATGAACACTTTCTTTTTTTATGATCAATATTTTTTTTCTTTCATTACTTAGTCTTTGAAATATGTATATAATGTAAGTATAAATATTTTAGCAGATTTTAATAATTTACTATTTATACTAACGATTTACTATTATACTAAAAGATATTGTATGACAAAATTTTAATTTATCTTATAACTATATATATTTATTCTATTTAATTAGTAATAGAAATATTTTATTCTATGTCGTTGTTGTATTTAATATTTTTAATATACCCTCATTAATGTAAAATAGTATTAGAATGTGTAATAGGTTATATTTTAGAATACAAAATTGATTAAATTATCTTTTATCTTGAAAAATTTTAGAACATAACGGTATAATATTATAAATTATAAGAATATTATTATTATTATCAAACATTACAAAAAATCAGTATGATTAGTAATTTAAATGCTTAATTATGGTTATGCTTCTAATTTTAATGCAAAAGTTGGTGTATGTTGGTGCAAGTTATTCTTTGTCGAGGGATTCAATATGTGTAGTGGCACTACTGTTCATTTACAAGTTGTATATCTCATTTCTTAAGTATATGTTACTTCAATTATAATATAAATATTGTAGATATTTATATACTGTAAATACGCGTTTCATTTTAAGTATACCATTTATTTATCACTTCTGCAATAATTTACGCTTTAAAGTAAGATATACAAATATTTCTTAATTACAGAATTTTTGTATTATTTGTAGGTTATTTTACAAGATATAACCTTAGATGTGTTATTAACTTTACATGTATTTTTATTTATAAATAATTAGTATAAAAATATATTACCTAATTTCCCCATTTCTCTTTCTCCCTCTTTAAACAGATGAATGCTGTATTAAGTACTGTGCGTGTACTAAATGTATCTGCCAAGCGATATCTGAGTTCTGTTAAATTACCTTCAGAAATAGCTATACCAATGAATAAAGATATGATTATCTGTTGGCATCCAGAACGAGAATTCCCTTATGAATATTCATTACCATTACCAGAAGAAAAACAAATTTCATCAAATTCTGTTTTATGCATTGGTGAAAAAGAAATTGCTGAGGTTTTCAAGCATAAGAAAGAAGAGGTTGTTGTTGAAGAACTTTCTAAATTGACATATACTACAAAACATAGATGGTATTCCAAAAACTGGTGTCGGAGATTGAGAAAAGTAGAAACAGAAAGACCATATCTGTAGTTGCATGCTTATTAATTCAATAAAGTAATATTAAGACTAATTAAATTTTTATTTAGAAAGTACTATTGTCATAGGCTATTTTATGTTTATATTTATTTTCATTTTATTGCACTTATTTCGATGTGAATAACATTCTTAAACTTTAATATATATATATATATATATATTAATATATATATATATATTAGTCATTCTGATATATTATAATATTTGGTCCCTCAGAAGAAACAAAATTTACATTTTACAAATTTTGAGGTAGTATTTGCCTTTCTCCTTCACACAACAAGATATGCATTGCTTGATATAACAAATATCTTCCAAAGCTACTTTTCTGTTCTATATTCCATGTTGCTGCTATTCCATAATAATCTCCACTTTTACAATTTTTTAATTTTTGTATCCCTAAAGCATCAATCATAGCAGCTTCACGTGTGAAAGCTTCTACTGGAATACTGTTTTGGAAAACATGAAGACACACAACTCCATATCCAGCGTCCCAAATATCTAAAATATGCTGGATTTTTTCATTCTCAGGTTTTTTCTTTGAAACCCATGTAGCAAAAGCATCCTTAAGGTGGGAGTATGGTCTATTTCGTGTACCTTTACCTACATAAAATATAGCAGAAAGAAATGTAGTCCAGATCATGGACTGTGTCAAATGTCTCTTACAAAAAGGCAAGTCTTTAGTTATACGTGGATCTAAGAGTAAATAATTAAAACAAGTTTTATTCATTCCATCTCTCCATCTCCTAGAAGGACTTACTAAGGAAAAGTCTCTAAATGCATTTCTTTCAATGATCTTATATTCTTCTATATCATTTATCCAATCTCCAAATGTTAAAAATGGTTTCATATGAAATTCACAATAATTGGACTTATGCAAAGGAAGATGATTAACTTCAAAAGATGATAAATTATGTGATTCACATTTTAACTTAGTGAGTTGTTTTGAATATAGTTGTCTTTTCGTATTTGTTACCGATCTAGAATTGACTTCAAAAAATGGTGGATTATATGCCCCACATTTTAACTTAGTGAGACGTTTTAAATATAGTTGTCTTGTTGTATTAGTTATTGGTCCAGGATTGTCACCATAATGAATTAATTCTCTTCGTAGCGCATCATCTGTTGGATATGTGTCCATTGATAAATTTAACGATTTGGGCCCTAAATAAATTTATGAATTGTAATTATAAATTCATAAATTCAATATTGAAGTATAAAATAATTTTAATAAATCTTACACATTTTGTCAGATGAAATACAATCTGCAGTTTTGCTACAAATTAATAACAAGTTATTACAATCACTATTAATAAAGGCATGATTATTCTTAATGTCTTACCATGGTGATAATGTGTAAATCCTACGTTCCAAGAAAGCTAAGCCTTCATCAGGATCTTCATATCTATATTCCTCTTGTACACTGATATATGACTGTGATTTGAAACTGTCGAAAGCAATTAATTTATCGGACTTAAAATACTAAATACGTTTATCATAAAATTTAAAGAAGATAAGATGTAAAGAAGAAAAACGTAATAATGTAAGAAAGGTGATAAAAACAGTTCAAAACGATTAGCATAGATAGAATCCGCCAAATGAAAGAAAAATGTTCTGATAAACATGATTTGAAAAATTAATATCTTCTGGGTTACAAACAATTTTACGTTTTGATTAAAGCGAGTGACTTTAAATTTTTCTATCACGTACAGATATCCTTCGTACAACACAGTACTCCTACAACACAAATTCGTTCTAACATCGTTCGAGGATTTTGGAAATCCCTGTACGGAACGGCACGTAATGGTATATCATTCGATATTTTTCATTTGAGCAGGCGTATATATTGTCTCATATTTACCATTTAATAAGTAATGTTGTCACCTCTTATAAGCGGAGGTTTTATCTTATTTCTCTATCTTTTTATGTTACATTATATAATAATAATTAGTACTATTTTTTATTAATTATATTAATAATTAATTATTAATTCTTCTTCTTCTTCTTCTAATAACGCTATATATGACCTAGTTTTTTATATAGTTTTTATTTATAACTAGTACGCGCATGCCCTTACAATTAGTTATGAAAAAGAAATAGTGTACGTAACAAGGCATTTTTTCGGAAATTAACTACCCTGTTATTCGGATGATACCTATATATAGATAAAGATAAATATAAATAATTTTACCTTGAAAGAAAGGTACTTAAATTTTCTTTAAAAGTATTTATAGTATCGCTGATTTTTAATTCCACTTTATTTAAAAATCTTTTTTGTACTGCACACGTTTTGTCTGCTTCTACTTGTAATATACATTCTTTTAAATGTTCTTCACTTTTTTCCTTAAAATCTGATTCTTTTATGTGCAAATTTCTAAAATTATGATCAAGTCCTTCTGTTAAATCCTTTTTTAATATACACTTTTCGATATTGTTCTCATTTTCATTAGAATCTATTGGTATATCATCATCATATTTATTTTCATGTAATCTTATTGCCAGATTTTTATTAAATTTGTAATTTAAATTCCTTGCGTAATTCTGCTTTGGTGACAAAGAATTTGTAGTATCAGGGCTTGTGTTTTCTGAAGACGTAAGTTCATTATTTCTTCTAAATTTTCTAAGAGATGAATATTGCCTATAAAATCGTTTCCTTCTTCTTGGGGTAGACCTAGCTACTTCTTTTCCCATATTAAATTCTTCTGATTGAAACGACTGAGTTCTCATTATACAAGGCGTAAAAGCTTCAAATTTGATTTCTTTATTTAGTACTTTTGGAGATAAATATTTTTGTCCCTTCTCTATTGGCTTATTAACTAAAAAATTTGGCGATTTGCTTACGATGGAATCATTTGGATCATATATAGGTGTTACTGGAACTTTAATATTACTGCTTTGACTGAAAATTTGTCGCCGATATTTAGGCGTGACAGATCGTTTCTTTCCTTTCATTTTTATTGGAAATTTGTCTTTGATATTGTATAGAATGCTATTATCAGTACTTATTGTAGATGAGGGACTTGTATCGTATAGAATGTTTTTACATTGTCGATATTTTTCATTAATCTTTTCTTCTTTGGGATTAGATTTTAAAGAATTTGAAAGCTGATTAATAATTTCGTTAATTAAATGTTTTTCTTTATCCATTTCTTCTTGAATTCGAAGTTCTGCTGCACTTGTCATTGCACTTTCAGATTGATTATCATTACTTATACTACTGTAACTAAAATTAAAGGAATTTACATGTTTTGTGTCAGCAAATCTTTCATCTTTATGTCCCTCAAATATAGTTTCATTTATCATATTTTCTTTAGAAACGTTTGAAATTTGTGGAACGATATATTCTGCCATTACATCTTCGTTATTAATCAGAAGTTTATCTACAAAAAATAATTTATTTTTTATTTATTTATTCTTTAAATATGTAATAATATATCAAAGTTAATTTATCCTTTTTACATACCAAAAGTCATTTTATATTTCGTTGCTTTTTCTTCCCTTATAGAATTATCACAATATTTTCCAAGTATCGCAATTGCTTTATAATATTTCCCATCAAACGCATAATGAAATGGGCTACGGCCTTCATCATCCAAACAAAGTGGATCTCCACCATTTGCTAAAAGTAATTCAAGTACTGTAACTCTACCCCATGCTGCTGCCACATGAACTGGAGTTAATCCATCTACTGACCTATAAAATTAATTGGAATCACCATATATCAATTTCATGCGCCATATAAAAAATATATTATTTTATGCAAAATTTTACATTGTTTTTCAAAACACGAAATCAATTGTATCTTAACCGATTACTTTGATTTTATTTTAATTAATTACCTGACATTTGGATTACCTCCATGACGCAGAAATAATTTAGAGACTTCTTCAGCAAAAGCTTCAGAGTCGTTACCTATTACTAAATGAAATGGGGTTACTCCATGCGTAGGTAGCAGTGTATTAGGATTTGCTTCCTTATTTAAAAGTAATGTAGTTACTTGCCTATCAAAACACATTAGTAACAATTCTAAATTTAAAAAAATGTTTATGTGCTAATAATTGAATATTTAAAATATTATTAGATATCCAACATACAGACATAGTAGTAAATATTTAAAATAATTAAGAATAATATTAGTAATAAAGAAATATAATAATATTCAATTATAGGAAGTTCTTACTTTATATTGTTATCTTCTAGGCCGTCACAAAGGGAAGAAGCCAAAAAAAGACAACCTTTTGCCTTTAAAGTCGACATTATATTCCAATTAAAATTGGCTTATATTAGCACTATATTTGAAGTATTTTTAAATCTGTTATGAAAGAAAATAACACATTTATACATCTTATAAATTAAAATGGTCAATACATCACTTATTGATATTATAAATGAAATCTAAAGATTTATGTACGATTAAAAGAAATATTTCATAATAAATACTCACAGACTTATTTTTAAACATACAAAATAAATGTACTTAATGATATACTCTACGTAAATATAAAACGATATTTTGAAAATACAAATGTAAGATAAATATCTTTATCGCCACAATATCAAAACCATCATTTAATAACTGTAACCAGTAAAATTAACTATTTTAACAGAATTCTTACTAGTATATTATGTAAATTAATTATAAAATAATATATGATTAGTTATTTTATTGAGAAATTGTATTTCTTGTATTAATTCTTATTATAGAACATTTTTATATTACATATTTATTACGAGAATATGAGATCAAAAATATTCAAACACTGTTTACCTCCCTTGTTTTCTCTGAAGTTGTATGTATTTCTATTGGCTGTTTAAATTCGTTCAAATTTGTTGTTCTTTCTTTGCCACTATGTAAGCGTATGCAATGAAACAATCTTAATATCCTTCGAAAAATATTGTAATACCTAAATAAAGTAATATTTGTAGTTTTTTGTTGTGACGATCTGTGATATAGTCTTTTTGCAATATTATATGTATAAGCGTGACTGAGGAACAAAAATGAGTAATCAGAATTATTATGATACAGGTTAAGTCTATATTTTAACATAAAATTCGTATTTCTATACACCTTATAGTATTAGAAAGTAGTTATTCACAATTCTTTCATCATATGTGGATACCTTATTAAATTAATATTTAATTGCAGGTGCTATGTTACCATCTACTGCAACAGTAATTAAAATTACAAATATTTTAACTCCGTATATTGTAAGAATTTATGAAGTGAAGGACTATAACGAAAAGTTAAATTCTATTAATAAGAAATTGTTAAAAGAAGAGAAAACGTTTCACAGTATTGAAAAAGATATAGAACCAAAAATAGGAGATGTAAGACCAATTTATAATATATATATATATATATATAAGTTTTATAATGGCAATATTAGTAATAATCAATTTAATTTTATATAAAGTTAGCTATATCATTTTACTTATAATTATTATAAAAGAATATATTTTAAATTCGTATTTTTCTAGACAGTTATAGTATATAATAGATTAGATATTACAACCGATTGTCCTGGATGGTTATGCAGAGGATATATTAGTAGTATTGAAAATCTGAAAGATACATATAATATTTTTTTACCTGATTATGGAATTTCTATTAAATCACAAAGAGAGGACTTCATTGTGTGTTCAACTGGTGCAATTTTGGAAGAATATTTAACCTTCACAGTTGGTTTATATAATATTTTACCTGCGGATGTAAAACATAACTTATCTGTACAGAATGAGACTCTAACGTATGGCTACACTAAAACAATTACATGATTAACATATTTCAGTAATTTACATATTAAAAAATTAAATATAGCTTTTTTTATATGTGTATAAAGAATTTTAGAGGAATGGAGTACATCTGCAATCGAATACACAAAGGAATTAATAAGTGCATCTGATATAATCTATTTTGATCATATAGTATCTGATCAGTATGGAAAATATTATGGTGAATTTTATCTTAATATAAAAAACAAAATAATATGTTTAAGTGAAGCTTTAGTTCTACATCAATATGCTATTTATTTAAATAAAAGTAATTCAATAAATTTTTGTATTATATTATTAATATTTAATTTTATCGAAAGTTGTTGTATGTATATAATGCTTTTTGTTTGACTTTTATATAGAATTGTTGCAGTTTATAGAATATTCTATGAATAGTGAAAAATTAAATAAAGAAATAATCAATGATGAAACTACATTTTATTTAAATGTTTCACAAGTGTTGGATAGAGCTGGTGAAAGAACAAAGCAAAAGGAAAGGTTTGATAAAAAATATGATTATGAAATTAATTAATTCTGTCTTTTTTACATTTTTATTAAATTTACTTTTTAATAGTTTTCTAAAAAGAGCGAAATTTAAAAGAGACAATTATTTACACCATGAACTTCAAAGAGATGAAGAAAAAGTATTAATTTATGGAATGGATAAATATGAATGGTTAAGTTCTACATTAGATGTAAAATTCCCTGTAGAAATACACAAGGTATAATTGTATAAAAATTCTGTCTACTAAAAATGAAGACTAATAAAAATTAATTTGTATGTTATTACTTTTCAGGCTTGGAAATCATTGATACAGTCATGTAAGCCAAGGAAAATACAGTCATATATATGGCCTGCCATAAAAAAAGGTTTAGACACGGTAGCAATTGGAACAGCAAAATGTGGTAAAACTATTGGATATACATTTGCTATTTGTGGACTTTTGGCTACAAATTCCAGTGTAATATTTTCTCTAAAATAAATGTTTGTTTACATTAACATCAAAACTAATATAAAATATATGCATTATCTTTCTTTCAAATACATAAAAGATTGTATAGTAATATAATCTATGATAATAATTGATTTCTATTAGATAATGAATAGAGAAGATAATAGTTTTTTCTTGAAAATTAACGAAATAGATAGTAATTTTAGAATTCACATATTATTTATTTATTATACATTAACAAGAAAAAAAAAGTATACATATATATATATAATATTTTAAAGGATATAAATTTTGAAACAGCTTCCTCGAGGAATAAATCCATCTGCATTGATACTATGTTCTTCCTCATCTGAGGTACTAGAAGTTCATTTTTTATGCACAAAATTCCTAGAAGACTATAAAGCGATAAAATCTGTTGCTGCAATTAATGGTAAATCAGAAAGATCATTAGTGGTAAGCAAATTTCTTAAAATAAATCCAGGTAACACTAAAAATAAATACAACGGTATATATTTCAATTGGATATAAAATAATTTATTAAATTTATAGGCTGAAATGTTTAATGGATGTCAGATACTAATCTCTACACCAAGATTTTTAATACGCTTCATGAATAAAAACAAAAAGTTAGTGAATTTTAAAAATCTTCGATATTTAATTTTGGATGATGGTGATATTATCTTGGATAAATATTTTGATTCTGTAAGTTTATTTTATTTATGATAATTCTTCGCTTTCATGTTCATATAAATGTAAAAGAAATTTTTTTAGATAAGTCAATTATTTAGACGACACAATATTATTTGTAACAGAGAATTAAAAAGTAAGACATTTCAAATTATAATAACTGCAACATACTGGACACTGCATTTAAAAAAAATTGCCTCTATTCTAATGGAAAATCCATGCATATATATAGCATCTTTTATGGAAGCTGCAATTTTCAAATCCATACGTTTAAACTTTTATGTAATAAATTCAAGGGAAAAACATGAAAGGCTTTTAGGTAAAATTTAGTTATTTAAAAAAATAATTATAGTAAAATTAAATAATTCAAGATCATTTTACAACAGATTCATTAGGTAATGAATATTCTACCTCACGAACTATAGTAATTTGTACAAATAATAACGAAGCTAAAGAGTTAAATAACTTCTTAGAAAAACATAAAGAGACTCTTTTAGCTCATGGAAATATGAACTATGTTCACTTACAACGTAAGATTATTTATAGATAAGATATTTAAAGATATAAATAATTTTGATTCGTGGTGATATTGTCATCAAATTGTATGCAACAATTTTTGTTTGAATATAGGTATTAAGCAATATTGGAATGTTTGTACAAGTGGTTCTTATCCAATTTTAATATGTACAGATGATATATTACCAGATATAGATATTACAAACGTAACTTGGTTGATACATTATTCAATTCCTTTGCATTCAAAGACACAATTTAATTTTCGGTTCTCTACACTTCTAGAAAATTTACAAATGGTATGTTATTTTATTACAAAAATGTTTGTATAATTCATTATAAATAATATTCATTTAATCAAATTGTTTTAGGAAAATAGCACTGGAAAAGTAACTATAATAATGGATGAAAATAATGATAGACAGTTTTTACATATAATAAAAATAATGCAACGTACGAATTATGTCATTCCTGAAAAGATATTAGAAAGTGTTAAGGTATGTATCAAAATATTCATTAAAAAAGTAACATGTACAAGCCATATTTTATATACAAACTAACTTATTTAATAAAAATCTACTTTAAAAATTTATTAAGTTTATAACAGCTACTTTAGAACAGAAAAAGGAAAATTATCCTATTTGTGACAGTATAAAATCTTGGGGATTTTGTAACAAACAAATTTCTTGTGCATTGAGACATAAAATAATTTCAAAAGTTGATGCTCCAATTACGGACATTCAAATGTAAGTAAAAATTTACGAATTAATAAAAAAAATTTGGTTAATTTTGGATATTATTTTAGAAACGACAAGGTAAAGTTCAGAGTAGTGAGCATACATGATGCTACACATGTTTCTGCAAGGATTATATCATATATCAAATTTAATACATTAAAAGAAGTAGAATTTTCTACTATTGAATATCTGCGAATTAACACAAGAATTCAAGAGTTCTATTCTTGTGTGGAAAACAGGTTAATATAGCAATAAAGATTCCTTTATATATAGAACGATATTTATAAATTTGCGAAATTAACGCAAAATTTAATCGTTTATAATATGAAAATTGAATCTCATGTAACATTTTTATACATGAACTTTTTCTTTGTCTTGATGACTATAATCACATCCTACAAATATTGTTTACTTCTTTTTTAACACTTTGCATAAAAAGATAATAATTTATACATATATTATTTAACGTGTTTATTGGCATTTATGTTTATTGTTGTAGAAAGAAATGTGAGACTCTTGATGTGGGATGTATATGTGGCTTGGAAGAACCAGTAGATGCTTTTAAGAGGATACAAATTTTACATATTGAAAGAGAAAATAAAACAGAAATTCCAAAGTATGTAAATGTAAGATGTATTGACAATGGGGTAATTTTGAAGAAAGTAGATGTATGTATTTAAGTAATATAATAGTACAAAGTAATTAAATGAAGGAATTAAATTAAATGAAAAAATATAATTTTATATTAACGTAATCTTTATATTAGGTATATAGATTGTTACATATGCCACAAGAACTTATAGAATATTCTATGCAAGTAGTAGAGGTATTTTTAGTTGGTATAGCTCCGCATGATGAAGAATATGTTTGGAATAATTGTGCAATTGATGCTGTGTACCAGTGGTTTAAAGAAAATGTTGATGATAGGTCCTATGTGATTGGAACGGTATATTACATTATTAGCTTTTATTTATTTTTGGATTCCTTTTTTTATATCTTTTTTTTATTCATTTTGCTTATGGATAAGATATATAATGTGGCAAAGAAATATGATCAAACTTTGGTACTGTTCTTAAGGATAAAAGGAGGTCTGATAAATATAGGTCGGAAAATATTTCTTACATCGAAGATTCTTTGGAATAGTCTTCGGACGTAGAATTTCAAGCATTGTCATCATTTCTTTTGTTAGAAGTAGATAATGTGATAGAGCAAATTATGATATTGAAGGTAATATGTTTCATAATAAATCAGCATGTATCTGAACGTTTCATAGTGAAAACGGTGCTATCAGACTGATTTATTCTAATATCAAGTGCGCAGATATTCACTTTACGTATAAACGAGCTAATGGAAACGCTACAGAAGCTCAATATCTCTTATCAATAGACGATGTTCTGTTAAAAGTATTTTTGCTTCGACACATCGTAGATCATAGACTGTATCTATATCTCGGAAAGAGCTTTTGGATCTATGGTTGTATGATCTTTTTTTATTTTTAGAAACAGTAGAATACGGTACCAAAGTTTGATCACCTATTTGCTTGTCACCCTGTAATATAAATTTAAATAAACAGGTAAATTTACATCTGGGAAATACAATATGGGTAAATACTTTGAATGTTGGAACAAAATTAATTGGATATAAAGATTTAATTGGTTCATGTTTAAGAACAGAATTATTAGAAAAAGATCACGCTGTTGAAGATGACAAACATTTAAATCGGATGTATCAACTTTGTAGAGATGCTGGGTTCTTGAACATAAATGGATATGATTTAAATCTTTAAATAAAATTTCAAAAATATCTTCAATTAATAGACCTTCTGTACCATTTCTCCTTCAATATATTAAATATCGCGATTGAAAAAGAAATAACACTTGTTTTAAATATTTATTACATATATATATATATATATATGTATATGTATAAGCGCGCGTGTGTATATTGGGTTGGCATTAGGTGGTAATGACAAAATCCGTAATCACTTAGTTGCCAACCTAATATCATTGATTATTATATTTAGTAAATTTTGACATTTACAAATTTTGTTAAATCATGTAACTCCTTAAAGATAAAATAAGAAAAAATGATTCGTTCGAAGAACTTTCTGCGTACATCGTTTAATTATTAACCAAATTTTATTAATTTGTAGCATTCACATAGCCGCTTCAGAGATTAAACAGCTGAAGTTATTATTCCTTAGATTCTGATAAACGTAGTCAGTAGTTTAGCCATAGTGTACATGCTTTATATTTCAAAACATACGGAATAATTAAAACCTCTACCTTTAACGTCTCTTAAACAATTATCTGTTTACCTAAAGGCAATTATGATCGTACGTCGCTTGATGAATTCTACAAGCTAGCAAAATTTTATTAATAACTAAATAGGGTACTTTAAAAATTCAGTTTTTCTGTTAAAAATAAAGCACGATCAC
Source organism: Bombus pyrosoma (assembly GCF_014825855.1). Taxonomy (NCBI): domain Eukaryota; kingdom Metazoa; phylum Arthropoda; class Insecta; order Hymenoptera; family Apidae; genus Bombus; species Bombus pyrosoma. Next base: position 278,965 of record NC_057786.1, on the reverse strand, counting down.
ATTTGAATAAATTTAACATATAGAATTGAAGAAATTATACATATATGATTTTATACAATAGTCAGGTACTCAGAAGCAAGTTGCATTGGATCAACATGATAAGAAGTAACTAAACGAACTTTTTGTCCATCTTGCGTTGTGAATTCTATTGCTTGTTCGCTATCGGCTATCCCCGATTGTTCTGATTCCTCCATTTGATTAATCGTTGCAACAGCATTTGCATCCGTATCTTCATCCTATTACATTTTAATTAGAATTGTATGTAACAATAAAATTTTTTGGTAAAATACATAATAATACATTAATTTATGTTATGCTATGTATTTATAACATGTTAGAATTTGTAAATAGAGTAGTTTCTGTTTAATTGTAATTAGTTTAAGGCATTATATAACTGAGTAGATGATTTCCAGAAATTACATGTAGATCGATTTTCTTTCTATGACCGCTCGCCTCTGAATGAGTTTAAAGTGAAAAAGTATTGAATGTTCATCAGATGTAAGGAAGCTTATTACTTGAACAATTTTATTTAAAAATATTACCTGCAATGCCTTTACGATTGCTTCTGCATCTGTTTGTACAGTTGAAATATTTTTCACTTTTGTTTCTACCGTACTAGAAATGTCGACATTCTTTATGTCGGAATTTTGATTAACGTGTACACTTAATGGTGCTGTTAATTCATCTGGAATAACACCAGAATGAACTCTAATTTCTTGCCCATCACTAAGTTGATTGACAAATTGACTTTGAGATAAAAGCTGTCGGGCATCTTGAATTGAAAGAGGAATTGGGTTACCTTCTTCATCTGTAATCTGTAAATATAACTACCGTTTTATACTTTTGTTATTACTACGTAATAACAGTTTAATATCTTATTCATCTTTACCTGAAGTTGAAGATCGGATTCTGAAAGTTCCACATTTATTCGTTCATTTGAGTTATTATTTTCATTAGCATGACCTGGATTAGAAAGCATGCTATCATTGCTAACGCTTAAATGTGATAATGATTGATTTACATTCGTTTTCTCCTCTTTATTTCTCATCATTCCAGCATCAACTGATTTCAATGTAAAATATGGATTAGTTGAATTAGTAACAGATGTAAATTAATAAATACAAATGTTATAAAATTGTCATTTTTACCGAAATGTAAAGTTCGAGACTGGTTAGGATCATCTGGATCTTGGTACGAAACATATATAATCTGTTGAATACCATCTCCTGATGTCTCATCTGTTGCAATAACTTGAGCCATTTGATCAGTTAATGAATGTTCATCAGATTCTTGAGAACTTGGTAAAATTTGCCAAACTTCTCCGATTGGAGAACCTTCTATTTCATTTATCGCAGAAAGTTTAGTTTCCCTATGTACCTACAAGCAACTCGATAATAATTCCATCTTATTGAACTTCTCACTATTGAATCTATTAATACAATTTGGATTCTCTCTTACTTTCTTATGCTTTGTTAAGTTTGAACAATCAGCAAATGCTTTTCCGCAAACATCACAGGAATAAGGCTTTTCACCTAACAAATAAAAATATATGAAAACACATTTTTAAAAATAAATCTTTAATTAATTTAATTTAAAAATAAATTAATTAATTAATTAATAATAAAAATTAATGTTGAAATTTTTGATAAAAATAGTAAATTTGTAAAAGCAGAATAAAAATGTTACCAGTGTGTAAACGAAGGTGCTTCTTCAAAGCCCATTGTTCTGTAAAACCTCGATTACAATGAGCACATTGAAAAGGACGTTCTCCTTTATGCCTGCGAACATGACATTTCCATGTATCCTTGTGCAAAAAGCATTTGGCGCAAAATTCACATTTCCAAGGGCGCTCGCCAGTGTGTCGTTTAACATGTAGCTTAAATTGTGAAGAAGTAGTAAACTTTCTGCCACAATAATCGCAGCAATAAGGTTTTTCTCCCGTATGAATTCGCATATGTTCTTGTAAATTTCCATTTTGTGAAAAACTTTTATGACATACCTCACATGTATATGGTTTGTGTCCTGTATGCCACCTAAATGTGAAATTATTTGTTTATTTAACTAAATTTAAATCACTGTATATAAATATATCTTTTATTCGTATAGTAACCTATAATGTAGCGTGAGACTAGTTTTATGTGCAAATTGCTGTCCACAAATTTCGCAAAAATATTTTTTTTCCCCAGTATGTGTAGATTGATGATTGATTAGATTTGCCTTTGTTTTAAAACTGGCATTACATGATTTACAAATATAAGGCCGATCATCAGAATGTACAAGCTGATGACGTTGTAACAATTGCTTATGTTTAAAACTTTTTCCGCATTTATTGCAAACAAATCGACGACCGTTATTGTGTTCTGCTTCTTTATGATATACTACAGAACTAGGATGATTGAGAACTTTTCCACAAATATCACATGGATACTCTTTCTCTAATTTATTTCTCTAAAAAATAATAAAAAGTATTTAATTATTATATTTTTTTATATATTGGGAATCTTTATAATTTTTAGAGTATAATTTATCCATATTCATCCTTTTACCTCGTGTATTGACATATGATGTTTTAAAGCCGCTTGTTGTGTGAAATTTTTATTACAAATAGTGCATATAAATAATTTATCACGTTCATGGGCCATTTTTAAATGCAGGTCATACATCTCCTTTGTTTCAAATAACTTTTCACAGTGTTCACATGGAACATTTTTCTGAGAATCACTAGAATTATTTGAATTATTTGTATGTTGTTCTTCAGTCAATGCATGATCAAGCGTGTTAGAAATATTATTTTCTTCGGATAAACGTTTTGATTCAAAGGTTGAATCTTCGACAATATGCTCAAAATCCTGATTAACATCATCTCCAATATGATGAGTTGCCTTCTGATGCAATTCTAAATTTTCTTTGCTTGTAAATAACTTTTTACATTCCGAACATTCATATTTTATGCTTTTGTGGAAACTCCTAATCACAAAAGGCAAATATTACTTTCATTGTATACAACGTTAAAATTTCGCAAAATTCTATTTACTTGTGCACAATATATCTGCTACGTTGAAGAAATCCCCGACCACATAATTGACACGTGAACTTATTTCTTCTACGACGTAATTTTGGTCGACCTCGTCCTCTACCTCTGTTTACTATCACTAACTCTCCAAGATCTTTTCCTTCTTCAGATTCTAAGTGACCAATTATTTCTAAAATATACAAATGATTATTGATAAATAATTATTAGATAAATACCTTTAAATTAATGTATTTCACTATTTCTTACCTTCTTGACTATCAGGAACAGACATATTTAACTGTTCTTCAGAATCTTCAAAATTATCAGGATCATCATCATCCTCTTCATCAATTACTCCCTCCTCCTTATATATTCGTTCTAGTTCTTTGCCTTGAACTGCCTCCATATACCTGAATCATTTCATATGCTATTATAAAAATGATAGTAATTACCTTTAAATGTTTCTCCTTACAATCAATACCTTTTCGGAACTTTACGCTTTCTGCGACGTCTTCCATCTCCATCTACTTCATCTATTTCCTCTTCATGTTTATCTTCTTCTTCTTGACTCACTGCTTCTAGTACATCTCCCTTTGTTAATTCCTGAAATTTAATAGTTTATAAAATATTTTATCTTCAACAAACATGTTACCTTTACAAACCACAGATATGTTCTCTGTGTGAGATTTTGGTGGACGTCCTCTTTTTCGTTTGGGTTTACTTAATCCTTCCATCTGTAAACTCATTTCATGTTCTGCAGCATACATAGAACCATCTGGCATTACTATTAAACAATATCATAATTAAAAATTTTGCAATAGATCTTTAATTAGAATATAATACAATCTTTAATATAAAATAATACTTTTTATTATTATTTGTTGCTCAAAGTGGTCTTCTTCGTTATATCTGGGAATAATATCCAATTGTGATGTTTCTGATCTAACATCTGTGTTCTCCTTTTCTGCACGTAAGCGTTCTCGTTCAGCTTTACGTTGTTGTTCTATCTGATGCTTCCACATCTCACGAATTTTCCTTTGACCATCCACCAATAATTCAAAAAACTGTATCGTAGCCTCCAGTTGAATATTACAACCAGGACAAATTGTACGTGGTAATTTCCCATCATCTCGAATCTTTAATCAAAATTGTATTATAACATTTATTTGAAAATAAGTTCAATGCCTCTTTTTGTAGTATAACCTCAAACAATAAATCAATAATTACGCCAATTGATATTCATTATTTTTACATTTTGCAAGAGATTATTTAGAAAAACTGAAATTTTGTACATCTTAAAATGAAACATATATGACGAACGAAAACATAATATCGAGAACGAAAAAATAATATCATATCGAATCAAATTGAGTAGGATTAATAACAATACACAGTAACAAATATGTTTAACATTAAATTATAAACACAACTAGAATATTTATTATCATTTAAAAAATTTTATTAACAAAGACAATGTTCTGCAATTATACTAACATTTATAAAAATTATAGTAAATTCTCAGACAAATAACAGACAAAGTAAATAACAATGTACAGTGTACAGTATCAGGAGGAAATATCGAACATTTGATTCTGGTAGTATTTGTGTATAAAGCAGGAAGTCAAGTTAGAGTCTAATGTTTCGAAATTTCATACCTTGAGCGGCAAGTACCGATTGACCATAGAACTTAAATCTGGATCATCACCATCTGCCATGTAGAGTAATTCTCCATTTCCATTATCTTCTGCACATAACCGACAAATTGTTGAATCATAAAGTCGTACTTCTGCCATGATTCCAAGGGAACTGCTCACTAACGACTAACATCGATTTTATCCTAACCAAACCGACCAGTGAGTACGCACAACTACTGCACACAATTTATTTTAACCATACGCAATGTAATCCACCATTTGAAAATTTATGTATAAATTTTCGTACTACGTAGAGATTTTGGTTCTTTCCTACGTAATATTCTTTTAATAAATTTATCTTTAAATTGTACAAAAGCTTTTATATACAGTAATCGATATGTTGTCGATATTTCGACTCCACAGAACAAGCAATATGTCGATATTTTATAATCGATATAAGTCGATATAATTTATTAAATGTCGATGATAATGTATACAATTTTTAATGTCAGTTCTATTCATAAAATTTTTTTTAACAATATCTTATTTATATATAAACATTATTTCATAATATAGCAGGTTTTTATTAAATATAAAAAGTATTAAAATATTTAGTTTTTATGAAGAAGTCAATGCTCATTTTTTATTAATCTCTTTGAACACGTTACATGGTGTTTTGATTGTTTTTCATTTTACATAATTAAATTTTTTGAATATATAGATAAAATGTAATTGATTATGTTATTGATTACATAGGTAAGATGTATTATTTATCATCACCAAAGATGGAAAAAGAAGAAAGTACACTTGAAGGACATGAATTTTATTCAGCAGCTGTCAAATACTGGGAACATGTTCCACCTACAATAGATGGAATGCTTGGAGGTTTTGGATTTATTTCTCAAATTGATATAAAGGGATCCACAAAATTTTTAAAGGCTTTGTTTGAGGTATATATTATAATGATTAATTTTATAATATTCAAGATTCTTATCATTAAATTTTTTAAATATTATGATACCTAAAGTTTGTTTTATTTCAGTTAAAAAATCCTCCATTGAAGACACATGCATTAGATTGTGGTGCAGGCATAGGAAGGATAACTAAGAATCTATTATTAAATCATTTTAAACATGTTGACTTAGTTGAGCAAAATTTAAAATTTCTAGAAGTAGCTAAAACATGTTTGAAAAGTCATTCAACAAGAATTTGCAACTATTATCCAATTGGTAATACTCCATCGGTTTATACAAAGTAGAAAAGACATTTAATTGATTAAATCATATTTCAAGGACTACAAAACTTTTGCTTTACTGCCAAGTATGATGTCATTTGGTGCCAATGGGTTTTGGGTCATTTAAAGCATGATGATTTGATAGAATTTTTAAAAAAGTGTTCGTAAGTATTTTGTTTAGCCTTAATAAAAATTTAGAAATTATTTTTAATCATCTAATAAAACTTTTATAGGAGTGGCCTAAAATCTAATGGTGTAATAGTGATTAAAGAAAATGTGACCAGTTCTGAAAATTTGGAGATTGATACAAAGGATTCATCAGTGACACGACCTCTTTCTGAATTCTATCGTATATTTCAGGAATCTAATTTAACTTGTATAAAGGAAGAACAACAACATAAATTTCCACGTGGATTGTACCCAGTTTATATGTTTGCTTTAAAGTCAGATAACAAACTTCAAACCTCAATGTAAAGACTAATAGAGTATTGAATAAATTATTTCATTACCTATACACATTCTGTCAAAAAATTATATTATATTTAATATTATAAAAGTATCTCTGCTTAAAAAAGTAAATTTATTTTGGACGTATCTTTTCATACATAAATCGCTGATTTACATCTTGAGGAGAAGCATTTATAAGTCGTTTCTTTACAGCATGGAAATGCATTAAAGCAAAGTTATACAGTTCATTTTCCATCTTCCAAACAACAGATTTTTGTATTTTGTCTATTGTTTCAGGTCGTGGATTGATCTTTTGAGTAGTTTGCCGCAAATGTGATTTATTATCTGCAATTTAATAATTCATTAGTAATTTAAAAAATCTTATTTCTTAATAAAATTTCGATTATATCATCTCTTACTATGCAAAAAAGAATTATAGGCTCCTCTAAAGAAACGTGGAAGTACAATTTGCAAAATTTCTACAAATTCTGTTAATTCCTCTGTCACTCCTACAAGGAGATAATGTTTTTGTAAATTTCTTTTTGCTTCTTCTAATGCCCAACTATTTCCAATTTCCCTATTAAATAATATTTGTTCATTGTAAATTATGATAACTGTAATAATTTATTAAATCTTACCAACAAGCAGGATCATGACCGCACAGAAATGGTATTTGTAACCACATATTGTCAGGATCACAATCTGGTTGTCCTGCCTCAATACACTCATCAAAGGTCTACAAAAGTATATGTGATTTAGCATGATTAATATATTAATAATAAATATAAATTATTATTATTATTATTATTATTATTATTATTGTGAATACGAACCTTGGTGTCTCCATGCTTTTTTCTGATTAAATGTGGCCTAAAATTATCTCCATATCTTAAAAAGTAGTAATAGGAAACAAATCTATCTAAAGGTTTACGCAAGATATTTATGTATAAAGGCGATTGTCTTACACCAAATCTAAAGCATAAACATAATTTTAAAAAATAAAATAAATGTTTTTCATAATGAATATTTCTGTATACTTACTTTTCAAAATTCAAGAATGCAACATGACCATGATAAAATGCTGGCTTTTTTGTATTCCAAACAGTTATATTATTTGCAAATTGAATCTACAATTTTTTAACATATATTACAAGTGAATTAATAAATAATAACAAATTAAGGATGATATAATATTACCTGATTAGGAAGTGTAAGCGTATGCATGTTATTAGAGACATTAATATGTAAAACATGGTATTTGTTGTGTTTGCACAGATCGTAGACCAAACCTACAAAGCTGGTTGATGCTGTCTTTGGTACCCTGTTGTAGATAATGATGAGATCATCAAAAGTTGATTTGTAAGAATGCTCACTAGCTTCAATCCCACTTTGAATATTGTTTTGTTCTTGCGTGATGGCATTGTCTGGAAGTACGATAGGATACCTATGTTATTCCATCACCTTTAACAGAACGAAATATTAAAAGGATGAAACTTTTGCTGTTACGAATTAATAAAATTAATTGTCTATTATAACGCCTACGCAATAGTTTGTAGTGATCCTCCAGGAAATTTAGTTTCATTTTTAAATAAATGATAGTGATCGTGAATATCATCACTAAAATCCATTGCAGTAAAAAGCTTCTGTGTATCATTATTTTTCTTATTAACTTTTTAATTGTTCTTTGTCATATGAGCAGGAAAATACACTTCATGAATTTTATGCTAATACCGTTTTTAACTTATAAATATTGATAAACTGTACAATACGACCAGTTTCATTCGCAGATTCACTAAACAATAGTTATTTTGATCCAAACCAAACACTATTCATTTTTATTAGTTAATAATATAATAAAATAGCAATTATATGTATTTTAGAAACAACATTAACTATAATTACTAAATATAAGTATATACATATAATTGATATTTTATCTCCGTGAAGCTCACTTATCCACATCAATGAAGTTCGCTTCTACTACGTAAGTCGATAATCTACGTCATCGATTAATCGCATATCGAATATCGATTACATTGAAACGAATATTGATGTATTGATGACCATACAACTATTTTCAGAACTATGATAACGAAGATATTAAAATTTAATAGCTACTTAAAAATAAAATATCATTGATAAAAAAACGTACATTTAAAATATGAATTGTATTAATGCACATTACGATATATAATTAACTTATAGTAATTTCAATATTTTTAATTCTTCCAAACAATGTCAAATATTTATTTAAAATATCATACTTTTCATATAATTTGTTAACACACAGAATTAGTATATATAAAAATTATAACATGAAAATTAATTATATGTAATGCTTCAAGTAGTTACATTTTGTGTATACATTCAATATAGTCTCAAGCAGAACTTTTAAAAATCAATTGTATATATTAACTTTGCAGTAAAAAATCTCAGTTTATATGCGAAACTTATATTTTTGTTTATTGACAAAATTATAATATTTATATGCATCATTTAATTTATACGGAATAAGTAATAGTATATGTTATGTTTATATGTAGCAACATATAAAATGTTTTTATCATAACTTTCAAACATATTTATTTTCAAGTTGAGCATGTATATCATTCAACAAAATGCATCACATAATAAAATTGATTAGTAAATACATTGCTTGTATGAAATTTTAACAATCAATATAAATTCTTAAAATGTTTCTCACTAACATTTATTCCAGCATTTTTATATTTTTACATAATAGTATCCTAGATTTATCATGTAAAAAAAACAATGAAAATTAATAAATCAACTAACAGGATTTGTTGTCCTCGATGTATTTTACTTTTTACATTTATATAATATATTCAATTAATAGAATTAAATAATGTTAAATAAGTTTATTCCAATGAATTTAACATCAGGAGTTGTTTCAATACCTTTGTTTGACTAGTTTCCCTTATTTCACCAGCTAAGAACATTTCATCTACAACTGTATAGACCTATAACAAGTTTCACATTAGAATAAAATTACGTTGTAGTATAAATTTAGATATAGACATACATAAAAAATTACCTTATAAAAATTAAACACAAGGTCCAACTCACATACATTATGGAAATATTCATTTAGTACTTCAACAAAATTATGTATTGCTTCTAGGTAACATAGATTATTGTCATTGACATCAACACAAATGCAAAAATATAAACCAGCATATCTTCTATATACAATTTTGAAGTTACGAAACTAAAATATGAAAAATTCAATATTTAATACATATTATAATGATACATGATGTATAAAATTTACCTCAACAAAGTTAGTATGTTTAGCATCTCGTACAGTCACCACTGCATGAACTTCTTCTATTAGCTTCTGCTTCTCATCGTCATCAAAATTCATATACCATTTTGCCAATCTCGTTTTTCCAGCTCTGTTTTGAATGAGGATGAAACGGATCTGTACATTATTTGACAACCTTTTAGAGTTTATTCTGTTTGAATTGATAAATAATTTTGTAAAAATGTAATCTTTATTATTACAAAAAAAGATGGCATTATATTTTACACTATTCAGAAGTAGTCAAAACAAATACATTTACCAACACTTAATACACTTAATAATTACTTGCCATGATTGATCTGTCTTTATAAGCTAACCAATGCTACAATTGCTGCACTTGACAATCGATTAACAAGAATACACGGGATCGAGTGACATTTGTTGACGCCCCTAAATCATCAAATTATGAATTAAACCGCACTCGTGTCTAGAAATCTAATAAGAAAATCTAGACAGTTCAATAATTACTTATAACAGTATATAACAAAATTTCAATTAAAATAAAGTATAACTGAAATTTTTGAGAAAATACATGTTTGTTCTATGTTAGCTCTTTCTGTTTGAAATAACAAAATGGCCGACGGTGGCAAATTTGAATCCGCAAATGGTGAAGATCTAGGACAAAACATAGAATTAAATTGGGAAACTGAGTATGAAAGCGTTGAGCAAAAAGAAGAAAATTTTAACATAAATCAAGAGGAGGAAAAAGAGGAATATTCACTTATAGCTCGAAAACCCGATGATGGAACTATACCTGAAAATATTTTAGAATTTTTGTATCCTTAATAAAAAATAATCATTTTTCTTTCACTACATCTTTCTTCTTACATATTATATATTTAAATATCTGTTAGTCATTCTTATGGATATAACTGTCGAAAGTATTTCAATCTTTGTGTAGTCGATACAAATACTATTGCTTTCGCTGCTGGCAATTTAATTCAGTTTTTCAATGTAAAAGAAAATAAAATGTGGTTTAAAATAGGTTCTGTGGGTACTGGCATTGGGCACATATCGGTAAATATTTGTATCTTTTTTTTTTTTTAATACTAAAAAAGATTTAAATTAAAACAATTCTATTATATTTTATTTTTAGAAAAATCCTATTTTTGAACACATTGCTGTTGGGGCAAATGGAGAAAACCCTCTAATAAATATTTTTAACTGGCCAATTATGAAATCTATAATTGTTTTAAAAGGTGGAACAACTAAACGTTATTTTCATTTATCATACAGGTAATCGTGAACCTACACAATTATTATTTCATTACAAAAGATATAAAATTACATTTTGATAAATTATAGTCCAGATGGATTATTATTGGCATCGCAAGGTGGTGAACCTGATTATTATATTTCTCTTTGGAATTGGAAAGAATCAAACATTATTTTGCAATGTAAATCTTATGTTCAAGATGTATATAATGTCACTTTCTCTAAATATATTCCTGGCCAGTTAACGTCTAGTGGAATAGGACATATTAAATTTTGGAAAATGTCTAAAACTTTTACTGGATTAAAACTTAAAGGTGAAATTGGTAAATTTGGGAATACAGAAATCTCTGATATTATAGCAATTCATCCCATGCCAAATGAGACTGTAAGAAAACATTAAATCTATTAAATAATAAAATTTATAGCTGTTTTAAATGTATAACTTTGAATAAATTTTTTAGATTGTCTCTGGTTGTGAGTGGGGTAACATACTCTTATGGGATGAAAGTTTAATCAAATTGGAAGCACGTAGAAAAAGTAAAGAGCCAGCACATGTTGGCTATATCTCACAATTTGAGTTGCTTAGTGGAGAAATTATATCAGTTGGTAATAAAACAAGAATTTATATGATTAAAAATGAAAAAAAAAACGTGTATACAATAAACAATACATTATGATCTGTGATAGTGTAGGATCTGATGGATGGATACGATTTTGGTTCTATGAGACCATAGACCATGCTGATCTTTCTGATGATGAACAATTTCTTGAAATTCAACCAATTTACGAATTTCAAATTGCAGAGGGAATAGAAAATGCAATGCTTATGAGTATCCAAAAGCAGGAGCCAGATAATCCTGAAAAAACCATGTGGTATGCTCAGGTAAGTAAGCACATTGTATTTAGGAAACATTCCAATATTTCAATATTCAAACAAATATTTAATAGGATGGAAATGGGGGACTGTGGCTACTTGACCTTTGCACTAGTAAAAAAGAACATGTTCAACAAAAACTTTTTACATGTCATGCTGGTCCTATTGTCGATATGGATACAGCAGATTGGGGACCCTTTGTAGCAACGCTTGATAAAAATGGAAATTTGCATATTTATAACTACATAGAAAAAAAATTAAATCTGATTTATAAATTTTATGACACTAGTAGTCAAGTAATTTGGCTTCCATGTAAGGTAAATTATTTCATTTTATTTTTAAACGTTTTATACAAATACTATTTCATAGAAATGTTTAGATTGAAAAAACAGGTTCAACACTCGTATGTGCTTTTGAAAATGGTATTATTAGGATGATCACAGTAACAATACAAACAACGAATACCGGAAATGTAAAAATGGATAATACAAAACTAATTCAAGTTTTAAAACCACATTCGATGCCAATTACTGTAATGTCTTTAAATACATCTTGTAGGTGCGTATTATATGAACAAAATGATTGTACTTTAATTTTTATATATGATTTATTTTTAGCTTATTAGTAACGGGTAGCGATGATGCCACTATTTTTCTATTTAATATTCATACTACCAATAATTATCCTACAATTGCACCTATTGGCTATGTGAAACTTCCATCACCTGCTACTTGCATGACATGGAATCCTCAAGAAGTAAATACAGTTATTAAATACAAAAAAACGTAATAAAAAAACAATAATTATGATTAATCATACAAATAGGAAGCAACTCTATTAATTGGATGCTTACGAGGAGATTGTATGGAAGTAAAATTGCCTATGATACCTCAGTCATACACAACAACTTCTTATGAATTAGTTAAATGTAGACCTGCATCATTTAAATTTGAATCAGTAAAGTCTGCGATAGAAAGACAAACTATAAAAGAAAAATATGAAGCAGAGAAAGAAGAAAGACTCAAAGAAAGAAGAAAAGAAATGGAACGATTAATTGCTGAAAATCCTCACATTATAATTGATGAAGATACATTTCTTAGTAATTATCTATTTTAAATTACGTTTTAGCAATTTAATTTAGATCGCATATTGCTTTTTTGTATTTATTTATTTATTTATCTTTTTAGCGGAGCTTGATGATAAAGAAATGATTCTCCCAGAAATTTATATTCCAGAAATTCCAAATAAAGTTTTAATAGCACAATATGGCATTGATGGTAACATATGGTTATTTATGGCTGGGTTTGATGCAGGATATGTTTACGAATATCCACGTCCATTATCTCTAAAATTAAAACATAATAAACCCATTAGGAGTAGAATAATCGAACATGCAATAAACACAGAAATGCACAATTTCCTTTTCCAGTAGGGACATTTATAAACATTAAAAAAAAAAAAAAAATAAAGTATATAAAAGTAAAAAATTACGGATTTTTTTAGGGAAAATAAGAAATATTTATATTTGGGAACACAATATGGACAGCTTTACGTCGTTAAGATAAAGGACAAAGATCCATTAGATTTTTCAGACTGCTGGATTTTACAAACACATGATCATTATAATGGACACATCTCTAATATTTTATTCGGTTATAATAAAGAAATATTGTTAACATGTGGTCAAGATGGAAATATATTTTCTTTTAAAATCAATGATGATACACCATATGAGGAATATGAAGTACCAAAGTTAGAGTATTCTCTTTTTATAGTTAGTTAATTTCTCAGTAATTATTTTTCAATTAGCTTAAATCTAGTACTTATAATTGCAATATTTATAATTAGCCTGAAAGTGTCGAAGATATTGAAGATGCTGATTATCCAAATTTGGAAGAAGTAATTACTAAAATAGAACAAGATAGAATTTTTTCAGTTGCAGAGAAGAAAAAGAAAAATGTACTTGAAATCATACATGATTTAACAGAAGAATATGTTAAAATTATTACAAGGTATATGTCCTGTTTTCTTAATTACAGTAGCAAAGGACCAAAGCAACAAATGATCTTCTTTTATATTATTATTATTTTGATGTCCTCTCTTTTGTAATGTGATAATTAATTATACATATGTTTAATTTGGAATTGCCTGGATTTTATATTACTTGATTCTTTGGTTCAATGTTTTTCATGTAATTTATTTATTATTGTTCTTGTTATTATTACTGTTATTATTACTTTTATTATTATTGTCATTATCAGAATTATCATGCTTGTTAAAGTCTATTATTGAGATTTCTTTTGTTAATTAAGGAATAAACATCTTCTGCATTCACAACGAATATCACAGTTTGAGCTGGATCCTAGAATAGTAGAAGACTTAGAACATCAACTGAATACACATAAAGCCTTAACAGAACGAAAGCTACAATTTGAGGTAGAAAAGAGGAAATTAGAATTACAAAAGCTTATGGACCATTTTGTTACATCTATTACTTACTTACCTTTTGCAGTGCACGGTATATTGTAAGTATTATTGTTTTTTTAATTATGTTCATTAAATAGTGTTTACTAAAATTACAAGGTTGTTTATGAAAATTTGAAAATAGAGATGAAAGTAGAGCAGTATATTCTTTGAGAGAATTACACCTAGATACTGACAGCATTTTAAAATGTATGAAATTGCTGACGGACAAAGATGAGCAACAAAAAGCAGGCAGGTATTTTTATTTTTTTATTGTATAAATTTATATTATGTTTCTTAACTTTAAATTATTTTACAAGAAATGGAATTGCAGCTAAAGTTGGATAATAATTTATTCTGGGAAAAAACAACTTTGTATGTCCTTTACTATTTATAATATTTGTATGAACTGTTATTAATTGACTAATTTTTAGTCGTGTAAATTATTTAAAGATATTTTGCTCTTTTCATATGTACTTTGTTATTAAATTATAGAATAATGCAAGAACAGGTTAAGGAAGACAGACAGAAATCAGAAGAACAAGAAATACAATATTTGGAAGGACTCTTAGCTGAAGATTTTAGCGATTTATCATCTGGATTAGGGTTACAAATTAATCGAATGTTGTTAAAGTACAAGGAAAAGAAAGCCAGATTGATTGAACGACAGAAAGAAGTAAGTAATTTATTATAGAAAAGATCACAATAAAAGTAATGTGTATCTTTCAAAAATATGTTATATATAGTGGCAGAAACTACATGCAAAAAAGCCAAATTTAGTTAAAAGTCGTTTGGAAGATGCAGTTTTCCTTGAAAAGGCGAAACAATCCATTGGTGAATACAATTTGAAAATGAATGTAGACTTTAGTTTAATGAAGAAAAAAGAAACTGCCGCCATAAAATATAAACAACTTATAGATTGTAGAGATAAGGTAAAATTAATAAAAAATTCAATGTTACAGTAGTTTTTGACATAATTATTTTTTATAGCTTCATCATTTGCGAGAGAACTTTAATGCAAAATTGAAAACGATTGCATTGAAAAAAGAAAAGATGCAGAAAGAAGTTATTAAATTAACAGAAGTTCTTAAAAAAATTCACACAGAAATTCCATTAAAAAATATAAAACCTTTACCACATCCACCGAAACTGTATTTTGATATTGAATTTCCTGAACATAATCTTGAGGTTGGTTATATTTTTTTAGTTAGTTAAGTATAATTAATGATTACTTGTAACTAAATTTATGTAAGATCCCTTTTTATAATAATACCATTATAGCTTCAGAAATATGTATCTATGTCGGAAAAGGTGCAACAAGTAAAACGCCAAAGGCAATCATTAATTATAGATCAATTAATAGATCATTCTGATTTAGAATATGAAGTATTATATTGTGATGATAAAGCTATCTTTCACAAAGGACAAGAAAGTCTCTATATTCTTATTTCTGCTTCACAAATGAAAATAAAGGATCATTCATCCGTAGCTGGTGATTTAATTCGAAATCTTAATATAAATGACTCTGTTCAAACTACCTGGGAACGTGAAATGAAACGTTCTCGAATGTGGCGAAAAATATATGAACAAGATTGTATTTTACGATATATTAGTGCCGAATACAAACAATTGGAAAAAGATTTAGATGAACTAGAAGAATATCGATTAGACGTAATATATCAAAGTACATATATAAATCTGAATTTGTTAACTCTATATGAAGAATTTATGATCCTACGGGAATCTGAAACAATGGAACATGCACTTGAAGAGAAAGTTATTGATAAATCAAATGAACGTGTTACAATGATGTTAAAGGTTATTATCCCTATAACAAAAATAATAATGATTTATATATTAACCAATTATTTATTAACAACATTATATTAATACATGATGTTAATAGATGCAAGCTACAAATATTAATATTGCTGCGCGAGAAGAAGAAATAAAAAAATTGCATATAAAAATTAAAGATACTGCTACTGACTTTACGAAAGCTATTGCTGATAATAAATTTCAAAATTTCCTTCAAAAAATATTCAAGAGAAAATATACAGCACTAAAAAAACAAAATGGTGTTAAATTTTCATTCTAAAATTTTTAACTTTATAATTTTTAGTTGAGCTAAATTTTCTAGATTAATTAACTTTAGTAATTTTCGTAGTTAATTTTCGTAATTATAATTTGTAGGTTCTTTAGATTCGATTACACAATCATCAGAAACTAGTTCTGAAGAAACAGATGAAACAATAGATTCTGAAGCTGAGTACATTCCATTTGATGAAAGTATCTGCCCAGCGGGCTGTGATACACTATTATATGACATGGCATTTTCTATGAGAGAAAAACGATATACATATGAATTGCAAATCAGAGAAGAACAAAGAGAAATAGAATTATTGCAGAAAGAATTAGATACTGATATAAAACATTTAAGAATTATTGAAAGTACTTTAAAATACAATGAAGAAGAACTGCAAAATTTTGTGGTATTTTTAAACATTATTATATTATATACATAATAATTTGCAAAACAACTTATGAACTAAAGCGTTTTATTTTTCATAGCTGGATAAGCAAAAAAAATTAAATGAAATTAATGTAACAGTCATATTAAAACTTCATCAATTACAGCACATATTAGACTCTGGATGCACTGCAAGCATTCAAAATTGTATAGTTTTTAATAAAAAAGAATTAGCGAATTTATATGCCAGAGTTGGAGAATTGCAAGATGAAACATACAACTTAGAAGAAACACGCAAGTATACTAAAAAATATAATAGTTTCTAAAAATGGAATATATTTATGGTTTATTACAGGAAAAACGAAGTGCATCTAAAACGAATAAAATTGGACTTAAAATATATGGAAACTCAAAATAAGAGGCTGAAGGAACACATTAAAGAAAAAATGATACAAAAATTTGGTTGTAAAGTGTCTTTGATTAACCTTTATCAGACTATTTTACAAAGATTAATTTATGATACAAAAATTGATGTACGGAAAATTATGAAGAGTTTATCTAAAAACATAGAAAGTAAATTACAAAAATTTGGAATTTTATAAAATTATTTTGATAAAAATTTAACAAACAATTTTAATATTAAAATTGTTTAGATGCAAAATGGAATTGCAATAAAGGATTAATTGTTTTAAAAACTTTAATTCGAAATAATACCGAAAAATTAAGTTTCTTGACAATATTAGAAAAAGAAAAGTTCAAACTCAGAAAAATTTTGGAACAAACTTTACTCTCAGAAGTACGAGAAATTTTGTTGCATCTACATATATCAATATACTGCGTAATTACATTTTTTAGATTGTTTAACTTAATTATTATTTCATCTTACAGGAAACTATGCTACAAATAGAACATGAGCACAAAGTTGACATAGTTGCGCTTGAAAATATTCTTTATAATCAAATACAGCAAAAACATATACTGCAATATGATATAGAAGGTCTTAAAACTGGATCAAAAAAATTATCTTCAATTTGTTTGGATTAAAATACATCATAAAAATATTAACTTTAAGTATAATTATTGGTTAATTAATTATATAATGGTTTATTTATATAATCATTTAGCATTCTTGAAAATAAAATTTCTTGAATTGGCCAATTTTTGATTTGATTTTCGGCGTTGTCACCGACCATGTCAATCCAATGATCGCGATATATTCCGATGGGTGATCGTTACGACGGTTAGGAGAAACATAAGAACGTTTTCTTCACTATTGTCTCTCCTATTTTATACATCGCACCTCATTCCGTAACGGTCACCGATCGGAATATATATTAATACATAGATATGTTCAAACATAAATCACAAATTCATAAATTGATAATTGCTTTAATCTTGATTTATTTCTGAATACAGAGATTTCTCATTTTTCAATAATTCTGTCGGAATTAAATTTCTGAAAGCTTGCAATAATTTATCTATTAATAACGCAAATTCATTCATCAGATATAAATGATAATGTTCATAGCTTATATTCTAAGGTCGACAACGTTCCAAGAAACGTGGATAAAGACATGCTTCGCGTATATGATATCTATTCAAAAGCCAGCATAAAAATCTTTCAAGACCTAATCCAAATCCACCATGAGGGCAAGTTCCATATTTTCGCTAAAAGAAACGTGCATAAAAAATTTAGCGAAATTAACATAAGACAATATGTCATCACAAATAGAATCGATGATGCCTACTTGATCGGTATACCAATAGTATGGTTTTGGGTCTATGTTTGCACTAGAATAGCCTTCCAACAATTCATCATAGTCCCAAATACGCATCGAACCTCCAACTATCTCACCAACATTCGGTAAAAGCACATCCACCGATTCTGTAAGACGTTTGTCATCAGCGCAACGTTGCATATAAAATGACTTGATTTCTGCAGGAAATCTACACAACATTATCGGTTCATTTATTATATCGGTCATTTTTCTCTCTGGCATTTCTGGAATGTCCTATAGATGAAAAAGATTATTATTTCTTTCCCTTCTTTTTTCCGCTAACGTAAATAAAACGAAGGATAAGAATTTTGTAGCAAAATAATAATCAAATAATTTTATTGAATGTACTTCGCCAAATTCATAAAATGTTCCATCATCTTTGGTTATATTGTTGATTTGAAGATATTCGATTGCATCTTTGTAATCCATTCTTTTGAATGGCTTTCGTGGTATTTTAAAATCAGGATTTAATTCTTTGACTAAATAACCAAACTTTGATTTAAGGACGCGATCAACGACATCACATATCATATCTTCTAATCGATCCAATAATTCTTCGAATGTAATAAATGCATATTCTGCCTCCACATGTGTATATCTGGAAGTTAAATGTTTTATATGAATTTGACTTTAAATACGCTCTGAATATTAAAAAAAAAAAAAAAAAAAACATCAAATTCTGCATATTTACTCTGCAAGATGTCTCCGAGTCCGAGATTGTTCTGCTCTATAAGACTGCGCAATACAATATACATCACCCATTGCTGGAAGGCAAGTTTCTAAATAAAGCTGTGAACTTTGAGTCAAAAATGCTTCTTCTCTAAAACAAAAGGTTAAATGCTCAAATGATAATTAAATTAGATTAAGAAAACAATACTGTTTTAATGAACAAGTACAAATTTAAATAAGTGGTATGCTTACCCAAAGTAATCCAGCTTGAATAATGTTGATCCACCTTCTACCTGCGTTTGCACTAATGTTGGTGGTGTTACTTCACTGTAACCCTTTTCATTGAAGTGATCCCTAAATGCCTGCATCAACACAGATCTCACAAGTAATACGCGAGATGTCTAAAACAAATGAATTCGCTGAAATTTATTTGATCAAATGAAAATTTATACTTTTAATAAATGGCTTATTACACCAATTATCTTACATTTTCACCACGAATCATAATATGTCTATTATCTAACTGCACATCAGGAAGAGCTTCTTCATTTAAAATGGAATCTGCACCACCAGGAGGTGATGTTCCTATTAATCTCCAATAATCAACATGTAATTCATGTCCATTCGGAGCCTAGAAAGGATAAGAAATATAGAAATTTGAGAAGCTCTTGTTAAAATTACATCTGGCATCATACATTTTTTCCCTCTGGTACAATCTTGAGAGTTCCAAATATTTCAATGGAAGCTTCTGTGGATAAGGTCAACGCATTGTACGTTTGGCATAAAATATTGCTAAGTACACATTGTAGAAATCCTGTTCCATCTCTCAATGTAATAAACATAAGTGCCCTTCCTAAAAAGATGTGAGATATTAATGCTAAGCTAGTAGGTACAAAGTGAATACATAATTTAAAATTTAGGTTACAAATATATATATTATACCTTGACGTCTAAGCCTATGCACCCATCCAAAAAGTTTTACTCGTTGATCTCGATGATAGATACTATCTCGAATTTTTATACAAATTGCAGGTGACAAAGTGGTATCTTCTTGAATTATAATTGTTTTAGCTTCTTCCAAGTTTTTCAATCTTTTCTCTTCATCCTCTAATAACTTCTTTTGTTTGTCTTCATTTTTATATTCATTCCTTGCCCAAATTTTTTGTGCTTTTTTAAATTGTGATTTTGATACTATCACATATTTTTTTCCATCCTCGTTAGAATCTTGATAAAATGGTGGAAATGGTTCTTTTCCTACATAACGCATTGCTCTTAAAATTGTTTTAAAAGGATTAGTGTCAGTACCATTGCCAGTCTCATCGTTCCCATACTTTTGAGAAGTATAAATTGCATCTGAAAGAAAATTGTAAAACTTCTTTATTCCTTTATAGAAAAATAATATATATATTAAAGATAATTTAAATTTTATTAAAGCCTTTTATTTTTGAGAAATTATAAAAACATATGCAATTTTACCTAATAATGATTTAGAAGACTCCATCACCGGCATATTACTTCTTCTTAATAACTTTTCCCTTGTATCTTATTATCTTTGCTTTCAGTTTATTAATTATATTACAGTTGCGTTTTAATCTATGAAAATTAAAAGATTTATAGTAATTACATATCTGAACTTTTCTATGTGTGTTAGTTCAGTCTCAGTAGAACTAGTAAGAATACATGTGCTGTACAAGTAAATAAGTATGTTTGTTATCATTTATACCTGATGCAACGTATATTTTATAATTTCTAGTAAAAATCTCTAGTTTTACTCATTCGTGGTACACCATATGCTTTTACATATATACATACAAATATAAATCATTTATATACATATGTATTATATGAATGATAAATACGAATGATCACAAGGTGACTAACTAGGTACTTACTGTTAGATAGTAACGTGGCACAATGTCGCAACGCAACTCACATTTATGTAATATCTATAATTTGTATAATTTGATTAAAAGGCTAAATTTTAGTTTAGGGGACGAAACATTATTGAGCCGTTCTCTTTGCAATCCTGTATTTACCGACGTGACGATTCGACCTAAAAAAGATAAGTTTTAAGATGCGGAATCTAGTGGTTCAAAGATTAAACGTACGCAAAGTCGAGAATTTTTACCGTATTTGGCAGGTTACTTCGATGCTATATTGGCTTCTAGCTATCATCTGACTGATCCACACAAACGAGTATTGAATTTAAGTTCGCTGGAAATTAACTTGATCGGGGTAATCAGCCGTTTCGAGGCGACCGAAGAGTAAAGAATATCCCAAACCTAAACTAATACCGTGTCTGTTTAAATGTTATAGATAAAGATATGTAAAAAATTAAGCGAGAACGTGTTACTAATAACAGGAAAAAATATCTATACATTATACAAGCCCATTTATTTCTTTATTTATTTATAAATTTTAATTGTTATTTTATAAATTCGGTAAAGCTGTTGAACAGGTAACTCCTCACCAATTCTAATGTCTTTGCAATATGTCCTCAAGGTCAGGGTTTTATCAAAGTCAAGGTTTGATATCATAGCTATGTACTTTCTGTCTATATTTTATATAAAATTGTATATTAGAACTTATCCGTGAACTCAGAATATCTTAACGTCAATAGATTTAAATCGCCCATTTCTTAAACCGCCCTTACACAGCCCGCAACATTTAAACCTGTTTAACCCTGCCTACTTCTTTCCATTATTAATTCATTCGCACTGTATAATTATGTGTAGTTATGTACTAACCCTTAACTTATGAATTTGCTTCAGACTTGTGGTTTTGCAATTTGTTTCCATAAAACTTTAATTTACTTTCATTCTTATGAAAGGATTACATTATGTTGGTAGCGCCATTTACGCTACCCGCGCCATTACGCAGGGATAATTCGAAGCAGAGGAAAGCGTTGTAATTGGGCGATCGTAGCACCTCCCTACTTAATCATTGCGAATTAATTTCGAAGAAAGAAACTGATCTCTGTTAGTGGTGAGAAAAATTCAAACCTACCATAGCAGTTACAAATCTATGGTAATCTTTAAATTAAGTAGTTGTAAACAAACAAAAATGAGTAAGAAATAAGAATAAGAGCAAGGATACAATAAAAATTTGAATTTATTTCTGTGTAAGGAGTTTATATACTAATTTTTTCAGCAAGTATAATGACAGAAATTCAAAGTATCATTTATCGAAGAACATAACCTATGAATATAATGGTTTGAGATTTTTTTAAGATATGAGCATCATTGATATTATAGAAGTGTACTGCACGTTTACGAATCTTCAGCAATTATTTGTCTACCTATAAGTTATTTCAACATTTTTTGGAGTTACGTATTTGCTATTGTTGTATTTTCCAACATAAAAGAAAAAAATGGATCAGATGTTGCCTAGTCCCGGATTTAGCATACCAAGCATTGGTACTCCTTTACATCAGCCAGAGGAGGATCAGCAAATTTTGCCTAATGCGTTACAACAACAGCAACAGCAACAATCGCAGCAACCACAACAATCACAACAACAATATCAATTACAACAATTGCATGCTATGAGTCCAAACATCCAAAGTGGAATGCTTATGATTGGGACGCCACAAAAAACTATGCATGCCTATGCAACAGCGCCTACTTTTGCAACACCACAAAGTCTTATGCAACCACAAACACCGGTATGATTAAATATAATCATTGAAAATTTATTGAATGCTATCTGTAATACGAATTTAAAAAATATTATATTCTTTATAGCAAAATATGATGTCTCCACATCTACAAAATAGTAATCATATAGCTCCTCCATCTATAGCACCGTCTACTCCTGGTCCTATGACACCTATGACACCGGCTTCTGCAGATCCAGCAATACTACCACAACTTCAGTTAGTAAAAACATTAATTTATAATGAAAAATATTTGGTATGTTCTGTTTATGTTACAGGAATATTGTTTCTACAGTTAATTTAAACTGCAAGTTAGATTTAAAAAAAATAGCTCTTCATGCTAGAAATGCAGAATATAATCCAAAGAGATTTGCCGCAGTTATTATGAGGATAAGGGAACCAAGAACTACTGCTTTAATATTTAGTAGTGGAAAAATGGTTTGCACTGGAGCAAAAAGTGAAGAAGATTCTCGATTGGCTGCAAGAAAGTATGCCAGAATTATTCAAAAGCTTGGTTTTCCTGTTAGTAAATATCCTAAGATATATCATTTATTTTTTATTGATTATTATTAATTTAATCTATTTTGGATAAAGGCAAAATTTCTTGATTTCAAAATACAAAACATGGTAGGCAGCTGTGATGTGAAATTTCCAATTAGATTAGAAGGATTAGTACTTACACATGGACAATTCTCTTCGTATGAACCAGAACTCTTCCCTGGATTAATATATCGTATGGTTAAACCCAGAATCGTTTTACTGATATTTGTTTCAGGAAAAGTAGTTTTAACAGGTTAGTAATTATTGTATATTTATTGGGTAGAGATTTTGTATATACTGATAATTCATTCTCCAAACTATTTTCTATATTTCTTTTAACTTTCTTACTATCATTTGAATAGGAGCAAAAGTTAGGCAGGAGATCTACGAAGCATTTGATAATATCTATCCCATTTTGAAGAGTTTTAAAAAGCAATGAATTTATTTTTCTTTAAAACTGTTAATATTATGTGTTACGTGGATAAAACTGAGGTAAGATATCTTAGTTTTTATCTGAAAGACTAATAAGATAAACTTTTTCTATGTATTTCTATGATGTTAAAAGATTTAAAAAATGATTAAAATATGTAGTGAAATATATATTTAAAGATATGAAATGAACGAATTAAAGAATATTTTTATTAAAATAATTATTTAAGAAGAAGTTAAACATTTATCAATCAAAGCTTTATTAGACAACTTTTAAAAGCAGGATCTTCAAAATTTATCCTCATGGAATAACCTGAAAGAATACCGACCACTTAGGAAGTAAAGTGTCTTCTCGATAACATGGTGCCTTGATCGAGAGGTAGTTATTGCTATACAATTTGATTTTTAACTTATATATTTATATAATGTATATATTATTGGTGTGAAACAAATTTTATTTTATTTAATGCACTAAGTATAGTTCCAATTAAATAGAGATGGCTAATATTTTATTATATGCAAATAATACCGAAGAAAGGTATTTATACGATTATCCATATTCTTAAATATGTTCATAACTCTGTAAAAATTAGATGGCGTTTTGATGTATTGTAATATTGATTAGGTATTTAAATGTCAGATAAGAATTATATAAAAATATTCAAGTATATATATTATACAACTTTTTTATTATAGAAATATATATTTAAATACAACACAAAATTGTTTCTTAATTAAGTATTTTACTATTTTGTTTAATTATGTAGTTTCATAATAGTTTTTACTAAACATTGTTGAAGTACAGGACAAATATCTTTATTAGCTGTTGTTAAAATTTCTGTTGCTTGTACAACAGAGTTTGTATTAATACTGCCAATTAAAAATACTTCAGATATTTGATTATGTTGCGGAAGACTAGCTAATGTAATTGTCCCATGATTAAAATCGCCTTCGTTATCTGGTTGTGTATTGCATATTGCTTCTTCTATGTCCGTAGGATCCATTAGGTAATGATTATCATATATACCCTGTATTTTTGTTAAAATTAATAGTTAAAACACAGACAATAAAACAAAGTAATTGATGAAAGAATTGTAATCTTAGCAGTAATTTTTTGAATGATATTACTTACTATAGTAGAAGCTGTAACTAAACCAAACATAGGAACACCTGCATTAGCTAAAGCAGTACTAGCAGCCATAATTGCAGCTGCCAATGAGGAACCAGCATTATCCAAGACCATTACATATACATCTACTTGAAAATTAGGAAATTCATGCTGAAAGAGCCATATTATATTTCAATTAATCCTATGTACAATATATTCATATTTTGTTTTAAAAAATGCAATCTTTTATTTTTAATACCAGGAATGAGTGAAAATATTTGATACATACTGTAATCATAATATTTTCTTTATGAATATTGTATCATAATATATGGAAAAAATTAACTAGATTCTGAGAATATATAAAACATAAAATAAATTAAATAAATAAAAATAAATTGGTTATATATATATATATATATATATATATATATATATGTATATAAATATTGATTTTATTTAAGATAAATAACTTTTTAAAAGGTAAGTTACTATGTACATAACTGAATTCATTTTAAATTAGAGCAAACTTTAGTCTTGATTCTATTAGAACAAGATAAATGACATTTCTATCAGTAATTACATCAATTTGTAACATTTATTACATGCATAATTCTATGTTAAAAGAATAATGTAAATTTATAAAATTTTATAATTGCATAATCAATAGAATGTTCTACACATATATCTTATGTTTTTTATTTTAAATTATTAATAAGAGTGATAATATATATACATATATTTACCAAGCACACAGCTGGTTCTAATGCCCTTTGTAAAATTAAGCTATATTGTTTTTCTTCTGCATTTTGCTGGTGAATTTTTCGTTTTTGACAAGAGAATGGTGCAAATTTAAATTCACAATAAATTTCTCCTTGTGTGCAGTAGCCATTCTTGTTTGATACCTCCCTAGGATCAAACACCGAACAAACTACTTTTGTATTTCCCAATTCTATATATGCAGAACCTTTGGCTTGACTAACTATACCTGTTTTTAAAACTGTAAAAATAAAAACGTAAACAATTACTTTTATATTGTCTACTTGCATATATTTATCGGTAATGTAAAAAGTAATAACCAGCAATTTATTCAATATCTCCAAATTTTTCGAACTTTAATATGTTAAGAGATTTAAATAAGCAAATGTCACAAGAAAAGTGTCGCAAACAATTATAAGTGCTCTTAATTGTAGATTAAAACTAGATCTAAACCCAATCTAAATCTAACTCAACCTGTATATTAAATTTTGTAATTTCACGATTCGTTCATTAAATCTAAGCGTAACCTTAACCTAAACCGCACAAATAATGAGTTAGAGTTCTACCATGCTCTAAGTCTACACCATAGCTATTTTGTTAACAAATATTTTATTAAACTTTCTTTTTAACTGTTTACAATTTACATTCATTCACTTAATTTGCCTTTAGATGGTTAGGTTTATTTTTAATTTAACATTAAAAATACCTATAAGTGATTGTAACATTTCCTTTTTTATAATATTTTGACTTTTTAAATAACCCTTTACATATTAAAGTATAGAAAAGATCGTAGATACCGATCAAATTATGATGTAATTCACAGTCTTACATATTTTTCGCATTTCATTGTTGGTCCGTTTATCACTTCTTTCACTAAGATCATGTTTTACTTTGTCACTTTTTTCATCGGGATCAGAGTAAATATGATAAGGCACAGTTACTTCTGGACCATTAAGCCGTTTTTGATCGATAGGCATTTTTAATAAATAGAATAGTTATTGTTCTTATTAAAACACTTTTGACCCGTAGAAACGAAATAGAAATAACACTTAAACACAGTTCATTTCAAAGTTAAAAAATTATTAAGCTCTTAATATCCGATTCATAAATAGTTAGCTCTAATCCTACTTATTATGTTCAAGTGCTTTTTTTGGATTTTTTATTTTCGCGAACCACGTTCTTCTATTCCCTTCGTTGTTTTTGACTCCTCTGTACACCATTCGTACTGTCTGTCCTTGTCGCATAGTATCGTCTTCTCTGTTAAGAATCATTCCTATGTCAATCCATGTCGCAAATGTATCACGCTCTTTGTTAGACACAGTACTTACAACTGTCCTTATCGTACAATAATGCGTTCTTCGTCCTATAAACATCTGTTAAAGGCGGAAGGAACAGCGACTTGGAGAATGTGAGAACAGATGGCACAACATGGTTTGTCTATAGACAAAGAAGGTGATAATCCTAAAAAACGACGCGTAATCTCGTGTTAAAAGTGAGCAGTGGTGTGCAACAAGTACAAGTATATAAATCAATTGCATCTTTCAAATGCACCAATTGCGATCCTATCATCCTAACTAGACCCTGAACTTTACCATTATACTCCTTTTAAGCGTAAAAGGTGTAAATGAAGATTCATAAACTATTTTCAGTAGATCA
Organism: Bombus pyrosoma; assembly: GCF_014825855.1. Lineage (NCBI taxonomy): Eukaryota > Metazoa > Arthropoda > Insecta > Hymenoptera > Apidae > Bombus > Bombus pyrosoma. The sequence continues at coordinate 251,696 of NC_057786.1, read as the reverse complement.
AAACACTAATTGGTACAGATGATAACCGTTAAACAATTTCAGTAATTTCAATAATACCAAATAAATTTTTTTTATTAATATTAATCAAAAAAGATTGCGGTACTTACGTTCAAGATATACCAATGTCTCTATTGTAACAGGAGCTGCAGATTGTTAATTCCTAAATTATTGCAAGAAACACGACTATTAATTTATACTAGTTTTAATTAAATGCTTGTACAATAATTATATTGTAAAAATAAGTATGAATCATACATTATTTATATAATTTCTTAAATTCAATCAATAAATATGTTTTTCTAAAAAGCGAATTCGAAAACGCGGGACGTGGGATACGAAAGAGCGTCGAATATCACGTCTATTCTGTACCTCTAGTCATCGGTGCTTCTACTCGTAATTTCAATTCGTCATTCGTAACTGTATGTACATTTCTATTGCGCATCTCCTGAAATGGGGGTATAGAGTCAAGTGAAATTGATATCAAAAATAATCTATTGATGCGCAAAAGTACTATTGTCTTTTAATGTTGAATGATATTGAAGTACAGTATTTTTATAATATCGTAGTGCGAAGTATTTTTGTAAAATTACAAATATTTATTGCATACTACTATTTTTTGCATATGTTAACGCATGCGTAAAAACTCAATACTCAACAAGAGTTTCTTTAGTTAGCCGAAGTACTATAACAATATTGAGTGTACCACCTTAACCTGTATTATTCATAATGGCACTTCGTATATTATCGTTATTATCTCCAGGCAGTAATTCTACAAGATATGGGTTGGTTGTGTTCCATGATGTTCCCTCTTTTGTTTCCTTTTTTGTTGAAAATGAGAAAATTAAAAAGGATTATATGTAATAACATTTTATAATTACATCTACACCTAAATATAATCTTACAATTAGGAGACTTAGAAAAAAACAAAATCAATTTTTTTGAATTTGGTTTACAGATTAACAAGAAGATTTTTCGCAAATACAGGTACAGATACTAAACCAAAAAGTGAAATAATAGTATCAAAAAGACTCAGAACTGACTTGATACCCGAAGAAGAACAGTTGGCTCGAAAAGCTAGGGAAGAAGCATTAATTGTTGTATCAGAGTGTGAAGATGTTGGTAGTTGTTCAGGAGTTCCAGAAACTCATATAAAGACTCGTAGAGTACGTATTTATTGTCCTGCAAAAAATGCTATGCAATCTGGAACAAATAACATAAATTACTGGCAATTGGACTTTGATACACGTGAACGTTGGGAGAATCCTCTTATGGGATGGACTTCCACGTAAGTATAATATAATATATTGAAATTTACTTATAGAAACTTTAATTAATGATACATTTTGCTTCATAGTGGAGACCCTTTGTCTAATGTTCAGGTAGCATTTACTACAAAGGAAGAAGCTATTGCACATTGTAATAAGATGGGATGGGAATATTATATTCAGAAACCAAATGTTAATAGTCCCAAGCCTCGTAGTTATGGTACCAACTTTTCATGGAACAAGCGTACTAGAGTTTCGACCAAATAAAAATTTATTGGAGAATAATGGTTATAGTTATTAAACTATTGATGAATAGTTCCAAATTATTATATATTTAATTGTTGTATGTAAAGTTTTAGACCACAAATAAATTTTTTTAGATTAACATAATAGTAACATTACAATATTTAAACAAATGTCAATGATAAACTCCACAATTTATTTTTTAGCAATAGTTATATAATATCATCCATACATGGTTAACATTCTTATTATTCACCTGTTTCTTATTAGTATCGTTAGCATTTGTGTTATAATGTCAGATTTGATTAGACTGTATTTCAAAATTCAGTATTTGCTCGTATTAGCTTATAAACTATATCGAGCATTGTTAATATTATAAAGAGGAAGTACATTTGTACAAATATATTATACATGTTAGAAGTTCAGAGAAGAAACTTGATTTAGATACAAAAGTATGACTTAAATATATGCCAAATATGATTTAAAAGCATACTAAATTGAAATGCATAGTGTAATATTACTAATGAGTTTGTAAAACAAATAAGAAAATAGAAATTTACATAAAATTTAACTGGAACTAATATATATATATATATATATATATATATATATGGAAGAACAATGCTCGAGTCTTTGTTTATAAATTTAAATGACAAAACAGTCATTTTTGCAAACTAAAGGATCATTATACTATTTGCAAGTTTGATCTAAAGGAACGTTTTACTGCTCTTTTTTTAATTTTTTTCTGATGAATCATTACAACACTAGTACAGAATTTTCTGCTCTGTCTGTTTGCTTGCTTCTTCGTCCCCCCTTCCGCCTAATCTTTATCTTTATATTCTGTCATATCTCCATCATTGTTGAATGTTAGAACATGATCTATACTCTTTCATCTATAGCGAATTCCTAACAGCGTTATAATTTTAATTTTGTAATAAATTGAGATTATCATTTATTAACAATAGAGTATTGACTGTTAAGAGTAAACGATATTGATTATTTTGAAATAGTTATGCTAAGTTTTTTCAAAGTAAATTGCGTAAAATGGTGGAGGAATAGAAAAAAGCAATTTTCCTTCAAGACCTCGATTGTCATTAACCCTGTACTAATGGGTATCTCTCGTTTTAACATTATTACTTAAAAGATTTCTCATAACTATACGTTTTTTTCTTTTCGTTCGAATGAAAGAACATTCGATTTTTGTTGTTGTTTCATTGTATAGTGTGAACAATATTGTCACCTTGATGCATTTTCCTGTCTTTTTTATATAAAAAAATGTGAGAAACGTTAAACTAATTGGAATTAACAATGAATTGTACGATCGATCGCACGTTCCAGCGTCGAAAGAAAAAGCTGATAGTTGCAATAATAATTTATAGTTAGGTTAGTGCATCCTGACGGTGTATTTAAATATGTATAGGTTTGAGCAGGTGTTGTTTTATCGAATTTTGTTCACACACACGCACGCAGCACGCAGACACGCAGAAAAGTTTATAATCTAAATAATTTCGGACCCCTGGTGGATATCCGAGCGTGATTGTACAATTTTTTGGAATTTTACTATCCGTTAGTTTTAAGATAGTCGCGTGTTATGTCCAGTCTCTTATTTTTTTGATATATTTATAATATTGTATGTAGTATCTAGACGTATCGCGCGTATAGGCGCCAATTATGAATAACATACAGTATAATTTATGCCTTTAATTGACATGATACATAGCTTTACAATGCGTGTCTTGGAAAGATCACATTTTCGAATTAAATTATATTTTCGAAATATTAAATTTTTATCTTTAATCTTATCTTCCTGTCTGGTTTACTTATCGACCTTTTTCTCAGTGATCCTTAATACTTAATAACTATGTCTTATAGTCAACGCGCGAAGAAACAGATTTATCAAGCATTAAGCATTAAATGCTAAACTCTAAAAGTAACGTACGTTGTACGTTCTAACGAGAGATTTTTACGTAAATTTAGCTCGTACAGTTTTCATGTACGAACGCTTTGTAATATGAAAATCTAATATACATGTTTATATTTTTGTATACATATTATATTAACTCGCAATCGTTTTCTAACAATAGGCACTATAGGTCCACGAGAGGTCGTGACGTGTTAATGGCAACGTTTAATTTGTGAAAGGAAAATATGAAAATGTTAACGTGAACGTCTATTGTTATAAGAATCAATAAATTGTGTGACGTTTTTAATTTTAGGGATTTGAATATTAAATAAACAAATAAATAAATGAAGATGATCCAATAAGGTTACGCTAAAAATGTAACTAATTACTACAAAATTCGTTGTTCCTTTCTCTATGTGAATCTATTTTTAAAATTCTCTTCCCCATTTCTTTCTTCCGCTCTTTCCTACCTCTCTCCCTTTCTGTCATTAAATATTTCTTAATTTTTAGTTTCATATTGTACAGATGTTAGATGACATAGTTTTCTATGATTTTGTCACACAAATTTAGCATAACAAAGAAAAAATAAAATAAAAAATTATTTTTATACATATTAATTTTATATTTATACGTGTACATATATATACATACAACATTATATGATACACGTATATATACATATGTATACATTACATATCGCTCATTTGCTGCAACAATAACATAACAGAAAAATCACGATTTTAGCGTAAACGAGTTTGAATGTTTTAAACTTTTATAGTTTCATGATGATGCAACAGCGATAGCTATTAGTATAAATAACAGCGGATAACTGTTGCCCTGACGTGGTGAACTTTTGAAGTTAATTTATAAAACTCCAAAAGTGGTACATACAAGGAACAATTGCTTTTTCTGTATCAATAATTCAAGTTATTCAAGTGATGTCCTTGTTGTGTAGTAAATGAGCGATATCTATAATACTCATCGTCGAAGATTTAAAAATTTCTTTCATACAAAGTACAGTTCTAAATATAATAGTCTTTAATAGTTAAAAAGGAAAAAACTGTTTATACTGTTTATTATTTATACGATTTTATCCGGAAAAGAAAATAATTCTTTCTAGATTGGTATAAATTCATTGATAAATTCAGTTTCACGAATTTCAATAAAATTATAAAAACAAATTGTATCATTGTTCTAAATATGTAGAAATTTTACCTTATTCGTTTATATTCTCAATTTGTTAATTATTAAACTTATAAGATTTCTCTTCGAAAACAAGAATACATCGTTAGGTTTACATAAACCTTTTTCGTTTTATAATTAGTTGAATGAAATAAACAAAAAAACAAAGATATCTATAATACTGTCCTTTCTTGTACTTGACATACTGTATGTAGCGATATTTACTGGCTTGCTCTTGATTTGTTGTTTCTTAATTATATAGAAAATGGAAAGAAAAGCAATACATACAGTATGCCCTGTTTAACTAGAAACGCTCAAATATCTGGATAAATGGAAATGATACAAAAAAGTGTATGGTATCAAGGGAGACATTATTTATTTGTGCTTTTATCTATTTCACCTTGCGACGACCTTGGATCATCCTGTAAAAATGGATTAAAATTTTTTAACGGCTATTTCTATTTTTTATTAAATATTCTTGTAGCTGATATTCAGAACGTCTTCAAGAGATTACAAACTCGTGTCTTTAGCACCATTTGCCATCAAAATATGAACTTAAAAATTCAATGTTGATCTGCCGAATTTGAAAGTTTATATCTCGATAACGGGTGATGCGAAAGCCATAAGCTTGTAGTGTCTTGTAAACATCTGAATATCAGTTACGAGAATATGTAATGAAAAATGGAGATATCCATTAAAAAATCTTAATATCGTCTTTACAAGACGTTTTTAAGTCATTGCAAGGTCAAACACATAAAAGCACAGTATGTTCCCTTCGATACCATACAGCTTTTGTCTAAAACATTTTTTCGTATCATTTGTATTTTTCTAGATATTCGAGTGTTCTCAGCTAAACAGAACATACTGTATATTATGTCAATGTAGAAATCAATATGAATTTGAAAGTAACGTTTAAATTCATTATGATTTCTTCGTTTTTTCCTTTTTTCTTTCTTTTTTGAGCAATAGATACCGTGCGATATGTAAGTATAATTATACGTGCAATGTAACATATTAATGCATTTTATTTCAAAATAATGCTATGAAGAACGTTAGAGGAGAGAGAGAGCCATCCTTTCTGGGCATTGTTCGATTTCCATACATATTAACAGATTCTTGATAAATTTACTATTCCGTTGATTATCAATGATCGATATCAGGTTTTCCGCGTGTATATATATATATATGTATATATATATATATATACATACATACATATATATACATATATGGCTAATTATAATATTATAAAATAAGTTACAAAATTGTACTGTATATTGGAATTGGTACTCCAAGCTGGTTAAAATGCACCAAATTTTAATTTCGCTTAATTAGAACATTATTGTTCCTCTTTGTTAGTTATTTGATTTCAACATAAAAGAAAATATCGTTACATTTTCTCCGATATTCTCGAAGAGATAACATTGATTATAAAGTTAGCACATATATACATATACGGAAAGCTAAATATCGATCATTAGCGTAGTGAATATCCGATTCATTACTTGAATGCTATAACGTGTCCAGAAGAGAAAGTCTTTCTTTCTAACAAATATGGAACGAAAACAAAGAAATATTATTAATTCTAAATTAGCGATAAGCATGTGATCTTATTACTTATTAGGAATATCGCAATTTCCTTGATAATTCTGAATAAGACAAACATCACATACGTTTACGTTCTATAAATGCTATTATTTATGATGTCTGATATTATACAAAATTAGTGGCGGTACTAGTATTCTACGTTTCCTTAAATGTGTAAAGAAAAACAACTACTTGGCTAAGTGTACAATCTTCTTTAAAAATTCCCGTTTGGTTTTCCTTCTTCCATCTTCTCTTTCCCTCTCTTTTTTGTCCTTTTTGTTTCTTTCTTCAAAATAATTATACAAATGAAAAATCTATGCTATTTAAGGCAGTATTATTCTTTTGTCCACGTAATTATTATTCATTCCTCTTTATAACGAGTAGACCGTATCAATGATTTAACTTGAAGAAGGGATCGGAATTTAAATATATTTCACTAAATTGGTCCAATCACCCTTAATTATGGTAGAAGAAATGTGAGTTTCGTGTAATATCGAGTCAATTAAACTACCTCAACTATATATATTCCAGCTATCACTGTTTCTACTGCATAAGAAAAAGATTTAAGCTCGTCGCGATAAATTGATTACTAAAAATAGGCTACTATTATTCATTAGGATCAAAAGTATCGTTAGAATAGCTTTTGTAAAAGAAAAATTGTACTGTGTTTACAAGAAGATCTAATTATCGGAATAAATATTTTTATAAAGTTATTACTATTGTAATTGTTAGGAAATAATTTCATTGAGACTTCTCAAATGTACATATTATAATGAAATAGTAAGAACATTTGATGGTAATGATGTTAAGGCAACAGCGTCAAAGAAAGGGGGAGAGGAGAGGGAATCGGATGAGATTCGAATCTTGAGGTCACTGTAACGCGATAAGAAGCAAAATTTCGGTGGCTTTCAGCCTAGCCTCTCGTTTAAACTGATTTCGGAAGGATGTCAAGCATAACGATCTAAGATCAACTGGCATTGTCGGGTTGTGTATCTCGATATTCTTCACTCTCTCTGTGAACGAGAACGTGAACTACCGTGGCGGCGGATTGTCGTCTAAGTAGTGCCGGTCTTGTAGGCGGTGCTGAATTCTCTGGACTGGGTTCTGTAACAAGTATGCTTACATCGGTAGATTCGATTGGCAGCGGAGCTGGTTCTGGTGCTGGTTGATGTTTCTTCCGGAGGCTACCGCAACGTCTGCTAAACGCTTCTTTGATGTCACGATGTAAGGTATTTAGAGAGAGTGTTGTAGCGCTTGGCGGAAGTGATCTGCGCTTCGTAGGAAGACTGGGGACTTCCTCATCGGGATAACTTTCAACGGCATTCTGCCGGCCGAGAGTCGGACCCCCGATTGATCTGTTGTAAGCAACGACCATAACAGTTATAATAAAAATGAAAATAGGTGCAGTATAACAACAATCAATAAATTAGTTTAATTGATTTTAATTAAGAATAACCGTTATAAATTATCGAAATGTTTTTGGTTATCCTAAGTTAATTGCGAGTAAAAGGAAAAACGCAAACCTAATGTGTAGATCAGAGGAAATAGCAGAAGTAGCAGAGGACCCGGTAAACGATTGTTGTTCTGTAGTCGGCGAGGGACGGGATACGGTCAGAGCGGGAGGAGGCAGGTCCTCGTGAGTACCGGTGGCGCCGGAGAGCAACAGCAGAGGTAAGTTTGGAAAAAGCCATGCCGAAGCTGTACCGAGCTCGCTGAAATCGCTGGCGTCGCTGGCCCTCGAGGACTTGCGACTACTGGCTCGGCTACCTCTATGCACATGTAGAAATGCCGATACTTTGCCACTCCATCCACCCCCGCCCCTACCCTCATTCCCACCACCAGGACTCGACGTTTGAGTCTGCGAGTCTACTTCTTGAGCCATCCTTTCACGTTCCTTTTTTGCCCTGAACACAATGGAATTTCTATTGCGATCCGCATTACAAGATACCATTAACACGTTCACTGTATTGATAATTCTAATATTATTAATTTTCCTCTCTATATATAATACAAGTAGTTTTTCTTATCAACCAAAATACCGTTTGTTGATACGTCATCGTAAAAGCTCAAATTCTATTGTACTTTAAAGAACAATCTATACACGTCTAGCTGCCTGGATCCGTCTGAATGGATCGTACACGTACATGAATGCATAATTGTCGTGCAACAATTACAAAGCAACGAATTAACCGTCAAAGGACTTGATAAGACGTAAGAATTATGCATGTCAGATTGACGAACAGGGCCCTTTGTAACAACCGTCATACATTTTTGTCGCATGTTTTGTCACTAACAATATTAAATATTTACATTTCATATTAAAAAAATAAAGGTCAGAAAAGCTCGGATCAATTTTTCTACAAATGACAGAATAACATCATTATTAACGTGAAAAATGTGTCAAATTGACATGAGATATGGGACTGGGTTAAATCTGAAACCTTAAATTTTAAATCCAAGAGAACACCCTATATATGCCCCGGACAACATGAACGTGTTAAAGAAGAAATAGAAGATTAGTTACTCACGTTATAAATTCCCTGATAGTACGTTGAATCAGCCTAGCTGCTTTATCTTGACGTTTCCACATTCTCGTCGAAGAAACAATCTCAAGTTCTTTGCGCGTAGGAAATTGTTTCTTAAACTTGATATCCATCTGTTCCTGTAGCTTTCGGAAATCTTCAGACTCCTCTACGTGTCCAAGGACGTGCTTGACAAGTGCGTGCAGAATGTCCAGACAATGAATCTTATTACCCTTTGCGATAGGAAGATTAAAGCTAACCAACGCGACCATATTTGGTTTCGAAATTCCTAACGGTGGATCCAGGCTTGCTATGAAATCGCTTAATTGCGAGAAATTTATGAACTGTGTCGCGTGCGGATCATACCTACGAATCACAGTTACATACGTTAATGCCAAATCCTGAATGAAAGCATAACCAAAGATAGTATTGTTATACGCATAAAAAGGCAGTTCAAAAGCAATTCTTACTTGGACCATCGTATGTAAAACATTTCTAAATCATCTTCGACGATACCAATCTCTTCTTCCTGATGGGCCTGATTAAAATTCTCGAGGATAATAGCAATGTACATATTGATAACTATCATATAGCTGATTATGATGAAAGAAGTAAAATATGTTATTGCCAAGAGAGGATATCCGCAATTTCCATTCATTTGTCGACTAGTCGGAGTCGGATCGCAATCCGGTGGTTGTACCATCAAAGACTCTAACACATCATTCCAACCGGCCGATGTCATTAATCGAAACAGTAATTGCATGCTTCTACCAAAAGTTTCGAAATTTACCTACAGAAAATGAAAAAAAAAAGAAACGAAAAAAACACAAAGAGAAAAACAAAGAAATATCAATTAGCATGTCGTGTTCAGATAATATGTGATCGGAGGAATAAAGATTCAGAAAAATAGACGATAAGGTTTTAATAACGTTTACTCACCATATCATCGAGCGCGCCTTGCTTTTTAACATGACCAAAGACTGACATGCCGATAATGGCATAAATAAAAGTAATTAGAGCTAACAGGGCACCGATGTTGAACAGCGCCGGAAGACTAACCACCAGAGCGAAGAGCAGTTTACGAATACCTTTGGCTGCCTTTATGAGCCTTAAGATTCGACCGATTCTGAACACTCTCACGACTCGCAGGAGCGTCGGAGACACCGGAAAGTCTACCATAATATCCTCCATCAATATTCCTAATATGGATGCCAGCACGAGGAGGAAATCGAACAAGTTCCATGGCACCGTGAAATAGTGATATCGAAGCCCAATTATTTTCACGATTGCCTCTAATCCGAAAACGGTCGTGAAAAATGCGTTGGACACTTCGAGAACGAAGAAGATTGGATGAGGCTGATCGTAATGCTCGATTCCCATTGTCAGCATGTTGAGGAATATCAAAATGAAAATTGCTATTTCAAATCTGGAAACATCGTAGTTGTTTATAAAACGAAATTGGCAAAACGTAGTCGTGCTTGTTGAAAAAAAAAAAAAAAAAAGAAAGAGACGAGTAGTTAAGAAAAAAGTAAACGTAAATGACCAAGTAAAACTGAAATTCGTTACCTGCGTGAATTCGATAGGTCGTAAAACATTGCGAGGATTTGATTCATCGGACGCTTTATCACTTTTTGTGGCTTTTTACGGCCAAGCTTTTTCATGGCAGTGTAGTAGTGCTTTTGACTTTCGGTCAAAAACATTTCTAGCACCCCACCTTCGTACTGAAAATAGGGATAAAAAGGATAAGAAGGGGAATGGAAAAAATGTTTCAGCGTTCGATGAAATACGTAATAGAGTTATTCTTCGATAACGTCTTTTTGATCGGTCGTGTTTCTTACCTTTTTCTTCAACATATTAAAGTTGTCTATAATTACTCCGATAAAGAGGTTTAGTGTAAAAAAGGAGCCACAAACGATAAATATCACAAAGTAGAAATATGCGTAGATGTTTGCTTCTCTTTGAGGCTGAAGATCTACACCTCTTGCGTCTACTGCATCCTGCATCACCTCCATCCACCCTTCGAATGTGGCTACTTGGAACAGAGCTAGATAAGCTATTCCGACGTGATCAAACGTAATTTTACTATTTTCCCAAGAGTAATTTTTCCTCAGACAGTCGTCTTTCGTGTTTACAATCTAAGAAGTAACGTTCGTCGATTCGAATATTCCTTTCTTGCTTTTCGCAACCTGATATAGCAAAACTCCGTTTATATGAACCTGTCGGGGGACAAGTTGGTTCATATAACCAGCTCGTTCATATATTTTTGTGGAATTTTAGAAACAGCGGTCCACCTATTTCTTCCCACCCACCAACATCGTTGTTAATATCATTGTCGGTATTTAAAGTTCTGAACATTTTCGTATGTAAGTGACGATTCGCACCAGCGATCACAGTCAAACCACGTTAAATTAGGTACCGATCAAAATCGTTTACACATAATCCAGTAAGAGCATTCACAGTAAGCGGTTCAAGCCAAATGAAAATCTCTTGACTTGTGCCTGATTTGACCTGATCTGACCGTACAGTGATCGTTAGTTTGAATCAAGTTTAACAGGTCCTCCAGAGTCCAGCTGATCAATATATAGAGTGCCCTAAAACCTCAGAAGCATGTAGTACTCATTGAAACAAGCAAAAGTGTCTGAATAAACATAGGTCGAAGATCATTCGTCTTAGACTTACAAGATGTTTTCGTTAGAAGGACATTAACTATACAGCATGTGCCCAATATGCTCCCCGTTTATTTTAATACATGCTTTGACATATTTCCTAATAGGACACGCACGCGCTAAACATCCGCGGCATTTCCCTTACTTCTTGACAGTAACTTTCGTTGTACGAACTCATTTAACGAGGCAACTGAGTTACTATTGACCATGAATTTAAATGTCCCCACATTTAAATTTAAATCGTTATCGATACATTGACGAACGAGGCGGTCATGTTACAGGCCAGCCACGTCTAGTTCACCTGCTGGAAAACGTTGTGTTTAAATATTATCTTACATACTTGAAGTAAGAAAACGTCTTGTAAATCCGGGACTGCTTATTTGATGAGTGCTCCTAAAGTCTATCTTTTCCTAAAGTCTAGCCCCAGCATTTTAGTGCGCCCGATATATTGTTGATACAATGCTGAGAACCTTAAATATTGACAATAATATTGAACGCTTCTTTAGACATTCATATAAGTGGATTAATGCTCGACGGTAGTCCAGATATAATAGGAGCTCGGCTAGAGTTCGATTAATCAGAAATTACTAAAATTTCGTTCATATAAACAGAGTTCCGCTGTACTCTGCTTTTGTCATCGTCAAAGCAGAGGAAGAGGATAGAGAAGAGATTCTACTTACTGATATATCTAATAATTCGCCGTACTCGTCAACGCATTTGAAAAACTTGCCGCCGAAAAATTGTACACCCATAATAGAAAATATCAGCCAGAACACGAGACAGACGAGGAGCACGTTGAATATACTAGGTATCGCATACATCAACGCGTTCACTACGATCTAGCCAGGACAAAAAAGAAACAGCCGATACTCCTAAATTTCAAGCTCCCAGGAGATCTACCAGCAATCTACCAGCATAGTCTACAGCAAATTCCTTACCCTCATGCCTTGCCATCTCGATATCGCCCTTAATGGTCTCAGTGCTCTCAAGGTTCTTAGAGATCTTAGCACTTTTAAATTTTCGTTTTCTTCTATCAACAGACTAAATGTTGATACCTGTTCAAGAAAAGTTACATTACAATTGTTAAAAAGACACGTTCGTTTCTTCGAACCTCCAAAAAATAGCATGCTGCTTGTACATTTAGCTTGGCAGTATATTATCGTAAATTTAATGTAGTAATTAGTGCTTGTTTAACTCAAAAGAAAACGGTTACAAATTCTCATATTTACAAATTTTGTATACAAAATTCAAATTGCAAGGATTTGAATAAACGAAAATTGCACAGCTACTTTGTATGAACAGTCAGCGAAACATCGATAATAACGGTGTTTAGAATGTCATGCAAAGCAGTACTGGTGAGTTTCTTTTCAAGCATTTTACAAGTGGTTAAGGGCTGCACTATTTCTGTCAAATCCTGTATTCTCTTCTATCCATGGTACACATATCTATAAATGTACAAAAAGTTAGAATACATTTTTTTGTCGCATTAAGTAAGAAGACTTGTATAAAAGCTACATGAAATTATCTTTAATTAATTTCTATTGAGCCTTGCATATTCGTAGACTTAGGGTATGTCGTGTTTCACTAGAAACGCTCAAATATTTGAAAAGATATAAATGATATGGAAAAATGTTTCAAATAAAATGGCGATAACTTAAAAACGTTTTGTAAAGATGACATATTCTTGTAACTAATATTCAGATGTTTCCAAAATACTATGAACTCACATTTTTTGTATCAAAAAAAACCGCTATCGAGATATAAACTTTCAAATTCGACAGATCAATAGAAGGAATTACTTAACCTAAAAGTGATTGCTCGAAACTGACTGACTGTTTGGGAAACATTAGAAATCTGCAAACTTGTGTTTCGGCAATGGCATACCAGTAGTAGTAGCAGCATTACGAGGAACATCTTTATATAATATACATCCCTGTGGTGTATAGCGGGTAACTCTAATGTAGGGGCACATTGAATTTTGAAGTTCATATTTTGATGGCAAATGGTGCTAAAGACACGAGTTTGTAATCTTTTGAAGACGTTCTGAATGTCAGCTACAAGAATATTTAATAAAAAATAGAAATAGTCGTTTAAAAATTCTAATATCATCTTCATCAACAGGACGTTTCAGGATCGTCCTAAAATCAAACAGATAAAAGCACAAATAGATAATGTCTCCTCGATACTATACAACTTTTGTCTGGAACATCTTTTCCTATCATTCGTATTTTTCCAGATACTTGATGGAAACTATAATATATTTATTTTCAATAAATGTATTTAAATAGAAAGTGCAGATTATAGTTATTTTTTGATAAATACACATATTTAGATATTTAGCATACATTCCTTGAAATTCAAAGATAAAATCTAGAAAGATACAATTGATAAAGTAGCTGAATGATATCTTATTCTAACTGGGATACCCTGATCTGAACTTTAACCCTTCTACATCAAGTGCAGTAGAAGCAATAATAGCACGAAGTAATGATACGTATAGATGGATACGTATGGACCAATGAATAAACAAAGCTAAGCAGAAATCAGTTAGCGATAATTATGTGTAGTTTCTAAAATTTTCCTTTATCTTATACCATACGGATAAAAATACTGGAATTCGTCATTTATTCTTATAAGGAAATATTAAGGAAATATCCCGTGGAAAGAATATAACAAGCAACTGGAGGAAATAGTGTAATCAGTCTATCAATATGAGAAAATTAGGTGCACAAATTTTTGTAACTAATTGTAAAATATAAACTTACAATTGCTATGTTAAAACTAACGTTATGACCGCCACAAATATCGAAAGTGGCAGATACTATAGGAAGAAGAGACAAATAAATTAGGCAACATTAGCGAAATTATGATGAACCAAGATAAGACATAAAGCGTCAGAAATATAGTTCAACCATAACTGGATGCAATAGGAGCAACATATTAATTTTGCACGTACCTGAATCCGCAAGGCGACATATATAAAAGATTGAGAAAGAAATGCATAAAAATGAAGGAAACAGTGAGAAAAAGTAGCGAAATCGCAACAGGATAGTTACGATCAGCGGGAACGAAAAATCCATGCAGCAACGATGAACGTTAAAATTTACACAGCATGCGCTCGCGCGCACGTATGTGTGCTGCCGCTTACACATACACGTAAACACATATATACGATACGAAATCGATGCTGCTGTTGAATGTAATAGGCTCTACTTACAAAGACAATTATAAAATCCAAGATTGTCCAAAAACTGGTGAAATATTTGCAGAAACCCAGAGCTAACCACTTGAGTAACATCTCAATGCTGAAAAGCGCGCAGAAGCCAAGATTGGTCCAATAGAGGATTTTCTTCAAGAAAGGGTTATCATCTAGATAAATATCTTCGAAACAAAGAGTTATGGAGGATGCAAAAATGAAAACTAGGATCATCCATTCGAAGGCAGGCGTGTCAACGACTGAAAGAATCACTGTTCGCATTCTGATCCATTTTTTGCCGATAGCTGTTGCAATACACCGGTCGATGCAGGTACACCTGCACACACAACGTATTGCTATCATATTGATTCGTTGGCAGGAGAGAAATTCGAAGTGCAGTAGTAGGTTCTTACTTCTGATAACACTGTCGTGGAAAGCAATCTTGCGGTTCTTTGCGTCGGTTGCTTCTTCCAAATCCAGGAAAAGAACCCATACCATCGATGTATTTTCCTTTACTATCTCTCCTACCGCCAACAGTCAGTTCATCGACGTAGCTGACAAGCGCGTGCCAAGGTCGTTTTGGTACCCGATCCTCGGTTCTAGGAAACGGATCTATCTGAGGTAGCATCGCGACTCTTTCTTCAATTGGTGCTTTGTTCGAAGACGAAGAGTCTCTCACGACATCGACTTCTTGACATTCCTCCTCTTTGCCTTCGTTTGCCTCAATCTCTTTTTCCTTGCTCGAATAATTGTTTTCGTCGTCTGGCAAGGCGTCCTTCTCTTCTTCCTTCTCCCTTTGTCCGCATCTTTGTTCTTCCGTTTGAGACTGAGAGTACATTGGATCGTAAGAAAAAACGGGCTGATTTAAACTTTCTTGATAAGATCTATTGTAAACGTTATCTTTTGGAAGGCTGAGTACAGTCTCTTGAATAGCGTATTTAGTCTCGTTGTCAGACCGATCTATTACGCGTCGCACGATTTTTTCGAAACGAGCATCCTTCCCTTTCCCTTTAGCGACAGCTTGAGACAAGCGCGAACATTTATTCTTCCGTATAATCGAACGGATACGATCGAACGATCTTGCGAGTTTCGAGTCATCGCCGACTTCCTCCTTTTTCTGTTTCAATTCCTCCGAATTAAAGCTGTTGAGCAGCAAAGCAAGAAAAAGATTCAACACCATGAAATTACCCATTACGAGAGCTGGCAAAAATATGGCGAAACAAGCCTCGGGCCCGTCTTCTTCTTCTGCTCGCATGCAGTCCCACAGGGGCTCGATCCATTCTCCACATAATATACGAAATATCATCATGAACGAGTGAAAGAAATCGTTAAAGTTCCACCGTGGAACCGGATCTGGGTAAAATTTGTCCAAAGTGTAGTCTTTACTGAATAATTGCATGCCGATCACGGCAAATATATAAATCACGATCACCAAAACTAAGGTGAGATTTCCAAGGGCGCCGATCGTTGAAATAATAATACTGAGAAGAACCTTCATCGTCGTCCAGGATTGTGCCAGCTTTAACACACGCAGAAGTCTCAGTCCGCGTATCACGGACAGGCCGTCTACCAGTTCGAAGGTAAGATCTATCAGAGACGCTGACACTATTATCAAATCGAAATTGTTCCATCCGTTGGCGAAAAAATCTTTACTCAGCGCCAACAGTTTCAGCAAACATTCGAAGGTGAAGATACTGGTAAACACTTTATTACCGATGTTGAGCGCCTGTCGAATCGACTCGCTCATTCCGTGGTGTTCCATTGCCAGAAAACCAGTGTTCAGAACGATGCACAATGTGATCGTCAACTCGAATAGTGGATCTCTCACTACCTAGATACGAGCCACTGGTCAATCGAGAGTCAAGCGTTTTCATTTTTCTCGTTTGCTATCCCTAGCCTTATTTATCGTATTTTACTAATAATTGGTTCGTTATTCGTTATCATTCACCTTGACTAACATATCCGCAACGAATATCGAACTCGTTAGATTAGATAGAAATACTTGCTTTCATATCCGAAGACGCTCCTCTCTCGACTCTACTTTTACCTCTTTGGCATACCTACCTTGTACAAGCAATTCTGAAATCGTAGCCAACCCTCGTAATCTATACAGCATTGGATACACCTTTCACAATTTCTATCGGGAAGATCATCTGAAACCCACGATAAACGAATCGTTGTAACTGTTGTATGGAATCTTGGATAATTGTAAGTAATCAACTGCAATTCTTTTAAAATTACGGATATGTTCCGGGGAGGATTATGAGTAACGTGCATTTTGTCCGAGTTGTGAGACGATCGTGGTTCGAAGGTTATGACAAAAGAAAAACGATATTTGTTGCATTACATCTACTACGATATAAGTGGTTAATAAATAGTAAATAAATTACGGTTAGACTTCATAGGATTTCCCTAAAGAAATGTAACCTAACGTAATTTTTGAATCACGATCGTCCCACGCCTCGGACAACGTACATGTTACTAAGGATCTTCCCCTCTACAACATATCTCAAGATTAAAGTCATTGAAGTTGAGGCCATCTTTTCTGCATTATTACCGAATCTTGTCTTTGAATATGTACAAACGATGAAGAAAATTCGTTGCCCCTACCTAAAATAACAATGTGCGATAGATACTCTGGCGGCAAGGTGTACATCTGTTTCTTTGTTTTCACGCCGTTGCATTTAAACACTCGAATTTCTCTAGTAGTTCCGCTGGCAAGAGAAACTGGAACGTTCGTAGGCGCTCGAAGATATCCGCCGGAATGAGTTGCCTGTGATTTTTCTCTTTCATTGTCCACTTCTGTCTCGTTATTCGTTTCATTTTTCGTTTCACCCGCATTAGTTTCAGCATTGCCATCGGCGTTATTATTCGTAGATATCCTCTCTTGCCAATGGGTCCTAGATTCTTTGTTATCACGCCTGTCGTGTTCTTCTACGGATGTGACATCGTCGCCATCGTGGTCGTCGACAACGCCTGAGTCGTCTAACGACGAGTGTTGATTACTGTTGTTACTTGCTTGTCGAGAATGAAGCATTCCACGATTTGGCGCCAATCTATGAACCCCGTTATTCTCTACAGTTCGTGGGCTAATATTTTGTAAAAGTAAGTGAGACGGTCGAACGTTCGAATGTCTTGGACTTGGGCTCGGGCTTGGTGTCACCGATCTAATCGGACAGAAAGTTATAATAAAAATCGTTGAAACGATTTTTCCTATTTGTCGAGCAATTCGACTTTATTATGACAAATGGTATACCTGCTTGGCACACAGCCACCTTTATCTTGACCAGTGCTTCTCCCACGTCTTCTTCTTCGTGTTTTTTTGCGCGTGTAACTACTTAGGAGAACTCCTTTCCTCGCGTCTAATTTCTTTTGCTTTTCTTTGGCAAGCGTCTTCACATTGATTTTTGTCGGGTCGAAACTAAACGTCGAGTCCTCGCGATGGTCGGTTAAGTCCTTTCTTCGTTCCTGTCGTACCAGTTGCAAGATAAGGTCAAAGGCAAACAATTCAAGGTAAATAATTACAACGATTATATACCTCGTTCGTAATTTCGGCTTCCTCCTCATAGCTCAGCGCAACGACAGCGAGCATCAAATTGATCAAATAAAACGAGCCAAAAAACACGACCACCGTGAAGAACGAGACGCTGATAGGTCCGCACGCCGACAATACCTAAAAACCAATATAGCAATTCTTTTTATACCTCGCAAACTAACTTGTTATGTAAATAGTGATTCCTTGGCGAAACAATTATCCGTGCGGAAAAGAAGTTGACCAACTACCTTATTATAGACGTCTTCCCAATAATCCAGAGTAATCAGTTGAAACGTGGTGAGCATCGACCACAGAAAGTTGTCGAAATTTGTATATCCATGGTTTGGATTTGGGCCAACACAAAGACAGATGTAACTTTCGTTGCAGTGCCTAAAACGTAGGGTTCCTCGAGTTAAAATTGGCATATCATTTAAAGCAGTCGCGCGTAATAACGAACCAAGTTTGGCTAACCTGGCGCCGGTTGCGTTACCGCAAATTATTGGTTCTTCGTCTTCATCGAATGCCCAGTTGGACGAGTTCCAAGTCCACCTGCGGACGGTACAGGGTATCGGTTAATGCCTCTTGAGAGTCAACGAGCCATTGTCTCTCAAGTTAATACATATGTATTCGTATAAATACTTTGCAAGCAACATGTAAGAATCTAAATAGAACATATTACGGCGAACAATACGTACTCTCTCCAATCGACTTGAGTATTATTGAACTCCACATTTTTTACGCATTTATTCCGAAGTTCACCCATGTAAACTTGTAGAGCAAAAAGTGCAAAAACCATCAGGCAGAAGATCGTGAGCGTCATTACTTCGGCAAGTTGCTTAAAACTATGTAACAATGCATTGATGATGGTTTTTAAGCCTGCAAAAATATTAAAATCGATAAACGATTATCCTTATTTTCGTCCCATTATTTTCTTACGAAAGCAATTTTTTTTATAACTTTTTCTGACAGACAATTCTAACAAATTTGTTGATCATTCATTGGTTCACGAATTGTGTCAATTCTGTCTGTTTCACGTCAATCAAAACGGTAATGATATTGTTTATGTTTTACTGTAACGCCAATATTTCTCAATCTTTTTCGAGACATGAGTCCACTTTGTAATAGCCGAATAACCAGCATATCCCTGCCCTATCGCATTTATATTACGTTACTATCACTTTCTTTCATTTATTGTGCTATCTATGATGTATATCATAGCAGACGATATAGCTAAATTGGAACGAACGAATGTCGGAAATTTCTGATGTGATTTTGTGTTGATAAGGCAAAGTAATTTCAAGAAATAAAGAAACACGGCAATCCCCAGAAACTAATTTGCAATTCCGTCGCTTCCGCGGTCTAGGAAGCCGGGTTTTACACGGGATATTTTCTTCTAATCTTGAAGAGAGAAAAGAAAGGGAGATGTCTGTAGAAAGTCGGCTTTCTTAAAGATTTTTACCAGGCATAATGGAAACGGTTTTGAGGGCTCTCAATACTCGGAATGTTCTCAACCCAGCCAAATTTCCTACTTCCATTCCAATAGTCGCATAACCACTGGTGATCACCACGAAATCCAACCAGTTCCACGGATTTCGCAGGTAAGTGTATTTATTGAGCGCAAATCCCTTGGCTATCGATTTGATCACCATTTCGGCCGTGTATATAGCTAAGAATATATATCTGGAAAACAAAAGAGAAGAAGCGACGTATTATATTCCTAGAGGTTTGATTAATCCGAGAAGTTGCGCGCGGCCCGTGAAAATGCTTACTCGGCTTCCTCGATAGTTTCCGTCATGGCGAGGAAGGCACAATTTAATATTATCGTAGCCATGACTATATAATCGAAGTACTGATTCGTGCTTAGGTAAATACAATACCGCCTTATAGGATTCCACGGGGAAAATATGAACCAGCTGTTTGTCGCCGTGAATCGGTGAATGTAATTTTTACGAAATCTCTTCGATACCACGCAGAATGTCTGAAACACACGGTACGAGTGATACATGAATCAAATGTTCCGCCACGAATATGCCAGAAGAAATATTCTTTTTAAGAATTAAAAGGAAATAGCGATATCCTTGCTATTTTAAATATGCTATTATAAATAAACGCATATGACGTACTCCGAGGCTGATATTAGTAAAATCGAGTAAAACTCTACTAACGACTAAAAAATCAAACGACTAGTTTCGAGGTGATTAGTTTTACTTCTTACGAGCAATTATTTTTTACAACCTTACAGTTATATCATAAATTTAAATCACATTAATCTTATAATTATTCCTTCTCCACCTTAAAATACAGGGGTGTCCGGTAGCATCGGGGAATCACTTTGGCAGTGGATCCTGCGCATGAAAGACGAAAGGGGTTTGTCTAAACATATGCTCTATACGATCTTGTCTCCGAGTTATAGCGAGGTTTTTCTTTGACAAACTGTATCTGCATACCTTCGCGAGATGCAATCAAAATGACCTGTTTAGATGCGAAGATTGGAGACGTTTTATCATCGAATGGAAATTTTCACAGGCGTAGAATACAAAGTTCAACGTCGTATATTGAGTTCCGTTTGTAAATAGGTACGCGAGATTAGTTCGACCGTCTCCATCTTCTGATAGAATTAGCCCAGTTGCAAAAAAAAAAGTCCAACGTTATAACTCAACTCGCTATAACTATTTATAGAACAGAGCGCATGTTCGCATGAACTTTTTCTATTACTTCCATGTGCAGAGTTGATGATGGTGAAGCGGTTCCCCGATGTTACGGCACAGCCTGCATATTAATCGAATTGAATATATGACGTTTAATTAATTATATTACAAGTTAACTAACGGTTAACCGATAAAATAATTTAAAAAAGCAGGAGTCTAAAGACTTACCTCGTCGTAGATAAAGTTGTCAATCTCCTCGAGTGGCCTACCGTAAAGCTCAGTTGGGAAAGGTTCGAATTTGTTTGGAAGCACCGCACCATCTTCGACCGACATTCGTCGTTTCGGCTGAAAGCCATAATCTCTGACGAGCTGTACGGTCTTGTTTTCCAACCTGTCGAGACTTTCCTTTGTGAAGAGTTTCACCGTTTGCTTATTGTTCCCGGTGGGAGTTTTAATGGACGACTTACTAGCGGCTTGGCCGTTCTCAACTCCGTTCCTTCCATCTAGAATTTCACCAGTGGTCGTTGTTCTGGGAATGCCGAGGGGATCCACTTGGATCTCCGCACTTCCAGAATCACCGGTCCCAGAATCGGCCGAAACACCCGCTGCTGCGGCCAAGGGAGGTCGCAGCCTCGCGACATCTCTAGATCTCGAGACATCGTCGTCCGTAGACCTTTCTAAATTCGATCTGGTTCGCCTCGATCTGCCAATCTCTTCCGCCAAAGCTTCCTCCGGCTCCGACTCGAATCGGCTATCACGTTTTAAACGTTCGTCGTGTGCAATGAATTCAAGCCCGGCGTCCGAAACGGACGACCTCGAACGTCTGTGATGTGTCTCTTCCGCGTACGACGTCAGTGGATAATTTGGAAAAATCGGCGAAGGCGTTTCACTGGTCTCGTACTCTTGGCCGGTGTACTCCGGCGGACTGAGGCCCGTATACGGTGGCGGTGATGATTTCTCCACTTCCGGAGGCGAGATTGCATCGCATTCGCTGGTCTCACTCGCGGGAGAAATAAGTATCGAGGCGGAAGTTGTAACGAACATCGAACTGTCATCTGGTCCTCTTCTCCCAGCGAGATCATCGGTTGAAACAGGTATCTTAGAATCACCAACGTCCGACTCCATCCACGTCGTCTGCTCGGAGCGCGGAAACTCAAGGAGAGACACACGAAGGGTACTGCACGCGGATCGAGCAATGCATTCTTCCTGTTGCTCGTCCTCCCTATCGCGAATCCTTTCGACAGGTGGCGATCCATAATGATCCCTTTGTCTGGTGGCGGATTCATTGAATCTGGATCTAGGTTCGTAACGAGCAGCGTCCGTCTCTCCTCTCCTTAATGGCTGGGGTGTTCTCGAAATCCCGACTCTTGACCGATCCAAAAGCTCGAATTCCTCGGCTATGCCCGTAGGGAGATTTAAACTTCTCTGGCTTCCAATCTCTCGTGACGATCTTTCGAGAGTATCTCGCGTGAGACCATGAGATCGAGTAGTCTCTCCTGACGAGAATCGAACGAGCTCTTCTCTGAAGAGATTCGTCGCGTAAAGGCCCGCCACTCGGGGTCGATTAGCGAAGCCATTGTCCTCAGAGCCGTTGCTCGGAGGGTTGGCAGAACCTTTGTATCCCTCACGGCCACCTTGCGAAGGTATCATTGGAATCTTTGGTTCCTCGGCTCACCGAAATGTGTACCTTTCATCGTTGCGGTTCCTACGTACAGCTTATCGCGTTTCCGTTCTATTCTTTTTCACCTTCGCGACTCGACAGCTCGTGCATGTTCATCCATAAGAATCTCTTCCCTCGATAATAAACAAAAGCGTAGAATACGCATAATACTGTTTGACCGCCGACTGGGCCTGCTTCTCGATATCGTCGTAGCACCACCGTATTACGGCAGGCTGGAAGGCAGCAGTTTCTTCTCCGCTAGTTTGATCGCCGGTCGTATCTGGTATTCGATCACGATGCGTTCGTTTCGCACTCGTGGATATGCTCTTGTGTTTGTACTTCTTTTGAAATTTCAAAGGATGCAGCTGCTATTGACTGAGCGCGAACTCGTATGTGTGTCGCGGTACAGTATATAGATTCTTCTTTTTTCGTCGATGACGATCGTGCCACTGCGGCGCGTTTCACCACCAAGCGGTAAAAAAAGTCAAGAAGGAGAACGAAAGCAAGAGAAACAGAAATAATGAAAAGAAAGGGAGGAAGGATGAAGAGTCGGTCAAATGGTTGGAAACCGGGAAACGAGGGACAGTAAGGAAAAACAAGGAAGGAGAAGGGAAGTATTAGAGTATACTCGAAAGAGACGTTGCGTGATTTTTCCTTGATATCTTGATGATCGATGTACCCCTAATCCGGCCTGGCCTGCGACGTCGTCTCCTGGATATCGTTCACACACGATCCCGTGGTTGATCGCATCGCGAATAGAAAACAATGCCGAATAACAAGATAGGACAACAACAAGGAATGACGTAAAACCCAGTCTGTTGATTACTGGTCACTCCAGTAACGTATGACACTCGCGAATCATATTTACCATTTGCTTTATCCAAGGAGATTCAAAGCTTGAGCTCTGAATAGCGTTCCAAATTGGGTTTAAATGAGATGATAACGATGTGTCGACCAATGGGATAAGGAGGAAGAAAGAATCAGGCACATAAATTTGCGAGTAACGAGCCGAGGGGAACGCGATATTATGTGTTAAAATCGAAACGATGGGATGGGATGGGATTAGGATAGAAATTAACACGTATATAAATATAACGAGAGAAACGAACGTAAAGAGAAAGGAGGCAGCGAAGAAAACGAAGGATTTAGTAAATGAAAGAGAACTGGAGGGAAAGAAAGGCGAAGATAGAAATAGAGATGAAGGAAAATAAGAAAGGAAACCGTGGTGTACCCTCGTCATATAGTTCGATAAATTGTGACTTGAACAAGGGTGCAAAATCACGAACGTCTCCGACGAGAACTGTGACGATACTATGGAACGAAGTCGATTCGTTTCGCGCGCGCGCGTATTGAACGACCGAGGAAAACGGCTTTGAGGTCTCTCTTTCCCTGTATAAGCGAATCTATCTAAACCTAACACATCGAAATACATGCATGCACACGCGCATCGGGGGTTATCGCTACCGCGAAACTAGCGAACCACCAGCCTGCACGAATGCTCTTCGCTATCCCCCACTCTAGTTACAACTGACCCCTGCAGGTGATACTGTGGTCAACAAACATTATGATTCCTTTTTCTCTCAACCAATATTATCTTCTTCTTCTTCTTTTTATTCCCCCGAAAATCAAACACAAACGACTTTAACGATAAAACATGGCGATGATTGTTTAGTGTTTCGCAGAAAAAGCCCCGTTCTTTTGTGCATATGTACCGTGCTGTATATAAAATCCTGAAATTCGCTTTGGGGAGAGAGTTAAGAACATCATTACCTCTTTTCCTACTTTATTTCTTTGTCTCAAATCCTTTAAAATACCATATCGTACTTTCCCATTCCAACGTTTCCTTGCTATTCCGAAAATTGTTCTCACGAATCTTCCATTCCTCTGTGACACATGCGGTATTCATCTACGATTTTCTCTTTGATCGACTTTAAATTTCGAATAAAACGTCCTAGTTCCTCGGGCTATATAGCTATAACTACAAACTATCTTTCAAATACTTATTGATTTGTCATCTAGCGTTGCTTTTGCTAGATGAAGTGTTTGATTGGTATCAATTTTCATTAAGTACAATGCAGTACTTAATTCTTAAAAGTATATGTTTGTCGAGAAATTTCTAAAAATCGTTAATTGATACTTCGTATTCGTGAATGAATAATTTTCTCTTTGGTATTTCGTTTATTGATAATTATATTCTTTCTCGTCCTTTGGACATCTATTTATATCTCCCCTATAAAGATCAACTATTGAGAGAAGAACAGGAAATTAACTGAAATAAAAATAACGATTTATTATTAATATTTGTTTATGAGATTTTGCTGTAAATAATATTTAAATAATACTTATTTTTACATTTATATTTTAACATTCATATATATTAAGACTCATATATATTACGTTTATGTAACCTCAATATTCATAAAGTTCATTCGTCTATATATATTGCGTACATTTCGTACTATATTTGCATATATACATATGTATATTGAAAATCGACATGATCATATATTTAATTTTTTCATGTGTAAGAAAAGATTTCGTATTCCTTAAAGTTTCATAATTCGTCCTTTAAATCAGCAAGAATATGTTGGCTTGGACATGGACTAAAATTATTCTAGATGGAATAATCTATTTTCTTTCGATCATCGTTTATAGAAATTCTTTAGTTCTTGGAATATTTTAATCTAAAATGTATCAAGCAAAACCAAGAAAAATTACATTAATCGCAATCATATATGTATATACGTATGCATAATGGATGTTCAAAAAATAAAATTCATATTATTCTTAATATTTAAATCCAATTAGTTTTGTAAATTGCAGGCAATAAAATTTGTTGCGTTACGTGCCACTCTACCTAGGTATGTAACACGGTTAAACGTGTTATTATTTGGTTTGCTGTTTCGACTATAAAGATTCAAAGTTATAGATTCAAGAAATATAACGTTTTTAAATGTGATGTATATAACATATTTCATGCCACATTATAAAATTGTATGATCAAATACAATATAACACTTTTACACATTCGAACAACATGAAAACTGAAAATATAAAGAATTGTAAAACATATTAAGCACTATTAATATTACTTTCCTTCTCCTAATTTCTCAAACTTTAATTTTTTAAACATATAGTAAATAAATTGAGATTTGCCTTAATGAAATATATAAAAACTCGGATAGTGCAGTGAGTTAAAACTGTTTTACCTATTTATTATTATTATATCCTCATTTGGAATCACTAATAATTAAAACAAATTTCTTGTTAACAGTTATATGAAAATATCAAAAACCATACTGTTGGTATAGTGTACCCAATTGCTCGGTTGATACCATGCATTATAAAACACTGTATCTCTCATATATATATTTTTTTATATAAATTTTAATTGAACAATACAGAATTAGGATCTTCGTTGTCAAGTTGCTTCACGTGTCTCAATACATCCTTCTTTGTAATAACTCCGAGTAGTCGGCTGCAAAGTTGAACGTAACCATAAAAAGTTAGTATAATCTTGTATCGTACACAAAACAAGTAATACGTAAAGTAATAGGAAATAATTACCCATTATGCGTAACAAGGGTTTGTCTTAATCCCAACTTTCTAAACATATCAACAACAGTCTCCATGGGTGTTTGGTCGGTAATTGTTATTGGAGCCATATCAAGGATCTTTTTCAATTTGAGAGGTGGAGGAGAATGAGTTTGAATGTTGTTTCCATTTGTAAATATAACCAATGATTGTCCAGTAATTTCCTCTGTCATACGTTTGGCATTTGCGATTGCAAGATTCAAATCTCTTCGTAACACAAAGCCAACAAGATATTGAGATTCTTTTGAAACTATCACTGGGAAACCATTATGTTCTGTTTCTTTCAATAAATTTTCAACGTCTTCGACTGTCATTGAATCTTGAGTGAGCACATGAAGGGCTTCATTTCGTCTGAAAATATAGTTAGACTTGTTAACTATGAAGAGAAAACGTAAAAATCAAATCAAAGATATTTTACAAGAATATAATATCTTAAAGATAATGGTGCAATTACTTAGGTTGCATGACATCGGCCGCAAGAGTAGTATGTTGAAACTCATCTTTGCTATCAAGAAATGGATAACCGTTCAAACCAATGTGAGCATCATAAATGCCCTGTTTTCCAAGAGCATCGCCGACCCATTTACTTGCCATAGCGGCTGCCATTAACGGTACAATATATCGTACACCTCCAGTTAACTCAAACATTATTACGACGAGCGAAACAGTCATTCTAGTAACACCGCCGAGAACTGCTGCGGCACCAACCATTGCGTATAGTCCAGGAGTTATACAATCGACACCAGTGGAACATGCTTCACTAAATATCCAAATATGTGGATAATTATACGCTAGTTGCTCCATTCCAATCCCCACAATACGGCCCATTATCGCTCCCAAACAAAGTGATGGAATAAATAATCCGCAAGGTACTTTCATACCGAACGTAAATATTGTCATAACAAGTTTTAGAATTAATGCTAAGACGAGAAGCCATATCGCCTTATAAACTCCGGGGCCAGCTGCTGCAACTTCAATCGCTGATTTTACAGCAGTAAAGTTTCTATTATAATCGCTATATAAACAGAAAGAGAAATTTACTATATTTTAAAACTAATGTTAATTTTAAAAAATAAGAGAGGGAATTTCTACCATAATATGTCTGCGTTTGATACTCCACATTGTCTAAATAATAAATAAATAAGTTGACTTGTACTCATTCGTGTATATGGATTTGGATATCCAATAACAGCAGTTGCAACTGTTACGATTAGAACTTCGGTAACTGGATACTGGCCCAATTTTGAAGTTTTACGATAACGACACCAAAACAGATTTGCTTTAATAAACAAAGTAGCAATCACGCCCTATTGAAAGAAAGAGAAAGGGAAAAGGGTAATTTAACAATCTTTTAACTATAGAAGAAAATTTACAGAAAGATAAACTTACACCAATTATTCCAAGCATGACGAAGGGTATTAGCTCAAAAAATATCCAAGGCTTATTATATTCAACATAAAAAAGCACAGAGTGCTCGTTGCCAAATGGATTTATAGATCGTAAAATAAAAGCAGCTATCAAGGCACAGAAAAATGATCTCCATAAAGTTTTTAGTGGAAAGTAATAGCTCACCTGAAAAATGTTGTTAAATATATTCAACCATTAGATATATCAAACTATCATTCTCCTGATACATACCTCTTCAAGACTAAAAAGAACACCCCCAATTGGAGCACCAAAAGCAACTGAAACTCCTGCAGCAGCAGCTGCTGATAAAATTTCTCTTTTCTTTGCTTCATTTCTGCCATATTTTGGAAAAAGATAAGAAAATATATTTCCTATGCAACAAGCTATGTGAACCATCGGCCCTTCTTTGCCTAAATTTAAACCTGCTGAGACCGATAGAATCAAACCTACTGATTTAATTATTAATGTCCACTTTCCTAAATATCCACGAATAATAAAACCACTTAGGATGGTCTTTATCTAAAACATGATTTTTCAATATAATTAAAAAATCATTATAGTTTTTATTTTCATTTTTTACATATTTACCTCAGGAATTCCTGAACCACAAGCGTATGGTGCAAACATTCTTACTAATGAGGCAGAAAGTGAAGCAAACAAAAGAGCCCAAGCGATGTAAAACATATACGAGATCATGTAAGGTCCTGCACCATCTTTTGACTGACTAAATACTTCTGGCCATGTCCACCACTGAGAACAGATTATGAAATATAAACTTAGACATTATCATAAAAGAGAAGATAATAATAAAGCACATACCTGAGAGCAGTTACCACCGTCAAAAGTTGTTTCATTATAACTCCAACAACATTGTTCTTTATTTAACCAAAATGCTTGTGGGCATATGCCAAATTTTAAATCAGTCATCCAAGAAGCCCCTATATCTATAATACCTGCTGCGACTCCTGTAAAGAGACCAACTAGCAAAACACAGAGCCATCCAGACCAAGCATCATGAGCTCCCTTGATTAAGCCCCAAATAGAATCATGTTTCTTTTTCACAATATATCGATGACGCATTCTATCTCGAGCGATATCTCGTTGCCAATCAATCGTGTGAAAGTCATCATATTGTCCGATACCAGGAATGTCATCGGAATCAACTGAAACTGAAATACAATTGAGCAATACAGAATGAAACTGTGTTCTATCTTTACAAATTAAGTGCAAATTACAATATTAAAAAATAACATTATTTATTACATACTGTGAGAGGAAGCATCGTCGATACGGATACAGTGTTCCGAAAGAACGGTGTTCTGTCCATGATGAGAATTTACATTATTAACTTCCAGCATGTCGTCGTCGCTGCTTATAGTACTGTCACGTGCAGTATTTCGATTTCGCGATCGGACATCCTCTACGAAGTATACATCATCTGAATTTTCTATCTATAATTAATCAAAGTTTTCACCCTTTAAATTTTTGTTACCATTGTTATTCCCTTTTTTATTATTCTCTTATCAAATTTCTTCATATATAAATTTTTACCTTTGTATCAACTGACTGGTACGTAGTTAATGTATGCTGATGATTTTGTGGAATTGTATTGTTCGATAATGTTGTACCTTTCAGTGGAAATTTCTCCATGGCATTGCAACCTGTAAAAAGAACTTGAATATATATACATAATTTATGTATGTATATGTATATAATATGTTTGAAAATAAGGAATAAGTTAATAACAACTAAATATTTTTGCATATAATAAATACATAAAAAATACTATTTCTTCAATTCTCGTTAACAAATATATTAATAAAATTGGTATTAACAGTTAAACAATGCACTAACTTAAATGGATTATTTTATAATATAATTGTAACTCCTCTCAACACAGTATCATTGTTTCTGACTACATTACTAAGTACGTTAGTAATATCATCTCATTAGAGATTATCTCACACTCATGTTGTAGGTACATTGTGTAGGATTATATTGATGAATAATACATAAAATGTTTATCTTAAAAATTAAAATAATTTCTGTTGATATATACTACATAATAATATACAACAATACTTATGACTATACTATATGACTAATTTTTAGTTTTTAAATAATATTAAACATAAACCTTGTATAACGAAAATTAATTCAATTTTATCACTGTTATATATAAAAATACTTCATCTTATGAGATAGGCTTATGATAGTCTTCATATTAAGCATATTTTTGATCTGCATGTACAGTATAATATTTATAAATAAACAACATTGTCTTTTCCAAAATCGAAAAACATGTAGCAATATTAAATATTATGTAAATGCAAAATATACTAATCAGGATATTGAAAATATTTTCTCAAAATATTATAAATAATTGGATAAAAATATCTAGGAGAAAATAATAATTTAAAAGTAACAAAAAGATGATATAAACAAAAATTGTATCAACATATGATACATTACTTAGTATAATATGTATAGATTTACATACTTTGTTGAATTAATCTTTTGTAACTTATTGATAGTGATAAAAAAGTCTATACAAATTTTCTTTCTCTATGTATACAGAAAATTTATTTAATATTCATTAAAAATTATATTTAATTTAACTGCAAGGCAAATATAATGTAAGGTACATGTATAATTACTCATAAATAATTACTGACAGATCAGATAACAGATATATTTAAAATTTATTTGGATAATTGAATCGAATAAACTATTTATGGTACTATAAGATAACAGGAAATATTGAAGTGATCAATATACATTAAATGACAAAAAATTTCCAATGAAAACTGTTCATCGGCACATCATTATGATACTTTCACAACTTTGACTTTGATGGACCAATTTCTGTCTTTCAGATATATAAATTAGAAAAAAAGAGCAAACAGAGAGAGGAATATAAATGAGAAAATTTGATTACTTCAAACAAGTTGAAGGTGAGGTTATCGACATCCATGTAATGTGCAGGAAAAAGGTCTGAAAAAAGGTTGAAACGAACAGATGTTTAAATAAATCATTGAAGATTCATAAATTTTACGTGAAGTTTACTATAAGACAGTATCTACCATATTCAACCTTTACAAGGTTAGAATTGATACCATATTCTCGACAGATCAAATTGTCGAGTTGTTCAATCATACTTACCATTTTTTCAGGTAGAATGCTTCTCAGCTTTTCATTCATGAATATCCTTTCTCTTTTTTATTGTTTTAACATCGAATCATGTCATTTATTTTCTTGCAGGTCAAATTTCGCTTTAAAATTGTGAATATTTCTTCTTAATCAAGGAGAAACTACGAGGATCGGACTAAAAGTAAAGACTTGTCAAAGCATTTTCTGTTTCTCTTACTCACTTAGTCTACTTTCTTACTCTTTATTTGATTAAATATGTCATCATGCGCCATCTTACCGAACTATATTGAACAAATGATTTTACTTACCAAGTTTCAAAATTTGTTTAGAGCTTAAAAGATAAACTCCAAAAAAAGTAGTTTTGACGATGAAAGAATTTACGTCTACTAAAAACGCTAAAAAAAATTAAAATTTTTTAAATTTATCGTCAATCTATAGAAAACAATTAAACGATTAAATACAATAATTTATACCGTACGATAATCTAAGATTTAATACGGTTAATTTTAAAATTGAATTTTGTAAACGCGGAATTCTCTTAGATTACTTTTATAACAATCTTTATAAATTTATAATTAAAATTTAAAACAAAAATTTTATTATCGCAGATACAAATTTTTAAAACTGAAGAAAATAATCAACTCGAGATATTTGTGCACCATTCGATTTCTTTATTAGCCAACTGTAATGTTAGAGTATAATATTTACTGAACATGGTTTACACTCGGTAACTTTCAATTATTATAGCGAAGTAAACCGAATCATGCAAATCTAAAATTCTTGAGTTAACAAAAAAGGGTTTTCAAGCACAAGATTAAATGGAGAGAAAAGCTTTATTTCTCTTATTGTCTTGTTTGTTAATACATTAATAAAAAGTTAAAGGATAAAATATATATGTTTCACCAATTTTTCAATTTCACATTGATGGTAGGCTCAAACTCCAGTTTCCTTAACCCTAAATTCTTCTTTTGCTGTAGCATTTGCAGACCCCTGATATTTAATCGGGTAGGCCAATTGATTTCCTTTATTCCAAGTATAAAGTTCCTAGAAATAAAGAAGACATCACAATAAGCTTTAAAATTCTTATTTATTTTGTTTTATTTCTTAAACTTCGAAATATTTACTTTTGTTTTATGGTTGTAGCTGACTGCCGTAGTTTTGTGATAAGGATTCGTGAATGATAAATGAACAGGTATTGTAACATTTTTATAAAGATCAAAGGCCAACCTATAAGTAACATATCGATATGTAATTATAAAATAAAATATATTATAAAATATACCTTTATTTTTTAAGCTTATAGCACTTCTTTATTCTTTCCCCTTTTTTTTTTCAATTTTACCTTATTTTCATCGTTTCTTCCGTAACGCTATGAACAGCGTAAAGCACTCCTCCAGCAATGAACATTTCTCCAAATTTATGATTATCTATACTAATGTTCCATGCATGTTGAATATTCATATTAATCGCATCCATCTTTATTACTATTGTATTATTCGATGGTAAACCGTATATTATCCATAACCCTATTGTTAAAATAATGTACGTCTTATTCACTATTTTTATTTAAGGAGAAATACCTCTTTTAAACAAATTACGATATAATTACCATTCTCATCAACATTGAAGTCAACATAATTAAAATTATGATTCGGTGTATATAAATAATTCCTCGTATTCACTAATAAACCTGGAAGATGTAATTCACACCGCGAAAACTCCTTACCACATACTTGATCAGAAATAGAATGAAGATTAAATCGAAAAATTGATGATCGGTTTATGGGATTATAAAAGAAAGATTTGTTATACACTACATGCCCATTTCCCTAAAAATAAATTTAACATGAGATAATAATATATAATTTTAAAAATAGTATGATATACCTGAAATGGATATGGCAGTTTAATGGGATATGAACTCCCATGTTTAAAATGATCCTTTGACTCATATTCAAATATAAAAGAAGTTTCATTCTTTCGGGTAACCCAAAGTTTCTCTGGATAACCATCAGATTTAGTGTCATGCATCCAGCTTCCATAATGATCATCCATAGTACCCTTTAAAACTGGTTTCCCTACTGCTTCTATTACACCATCTACAGAATTAAATAAAATTAATATCTCGTTAATTTATTTAATTATGTACAACCTATAATTATACATTTATTTTGAAAAGAAATAATAAATGTACTTCACCTGCCAATCTCAATGGAAGTCCAGTAAAGTTGACATTTTTAAGTGGCTGAATATTTAAATATTCAGCAACGTCTGTAAAAGTACATCTTAAAACAGGGCAAGCAGCGCAAGTTTCATGTGGTGCACAAAGTTCATCTAAATCAACATGCTGTGGCGCAGGCTTTCCATATGTAACGTGTTGTTGTTTTCCTAGCTTTGACTTTTCCATGCTCTTCGCATCATCTACAAAATACTTCAATGTCAATATTCATGTAATTATTTGAAAAATATTGAATATTGAATATTGAATATTCAAGCTAAAAATATATGTTACCATCGACTGTAAATGATCCTTTAGTGGTGTCAATATCGTTTTTCACAACACAATGGTATGTACCATAATCTGCTGATGTTATCTTCGCAATCTTCAGACGCATTTTAAGCTAAAATATTACATTAAGATAGAAGTATATGGAAATATATATGAACACATTGCATAGGATGCTATTATCTTTTACCTTATACATATCTCTTCTGTCATAAACTTCAAGTCTATATTTCTCAGACATTTTGAGTCTACGATCTTCACGTTCCCAATAAACAATTGGTTCTGGAAATGCCTCAACTTCACATTCTAAAACTACAGTACTTTGACTGCGTGCGCGAATCATTTGATTACGAATTCGAATGAAAGGTGGAACTGGAAAACAATACTTTCTTAATAAAAGAAATAAATAAAATATATATGTATATATAAATGTGTATATCAAAATATTTACATTTAACTTGAAGTTTGATTCTTTTCAATGCTCGAGGTGGAATTCCATTATCAGCTACACAAATATATTCTCCCATATGTTCTCTGTTAACTATACTGATATTAAATGTATGTCCAATTACAGAAGTCACTGTTCAATAAAATTGTACACTTATATAATTATATACTTCTGTGAAAGTTCATAATCGCGTTACTGACACGATTACAATTTTATATTACCGTGCCAAGATCCTATAGGAATGACACCACCATCGCTTCTAAACCATTGAACAGTAGGTTCAGGTTTGCCACTTGCTGCACATTTTAATCGTAAATTAGTTCCTTCATAAATGGAAATTAGGCCAGTCGAATTTACTGTTGAAGGTAACATTCGATCATCTGAAAGATTTTACAAAAGCTATATCGTTTGAGCACGCAAATTTTCAAAGTATAGTTATTTAAAAATAAAGAAGGTACTTGCCTAGAATAGAAGGAGGAATCAATAAGTCGTTTATATTATAATCATTCATGTTCACCTTCCAGGCTGTTATCCCTGGCCTGCCATCTTGTCCTGGTGAGCCTGGTCTACCAGGAGGACCCATTTCTCCTAAAGTTGTTCACATCATCAACGTATCTCTTTTTCATCCACGTGCAATTAGAATGAGCGAATTTGAAATAATGTTAAGTTACCACGTGGTCCAATTGGTCCTTGAGGTCCCATTTGACCTGGCCTTCCTAAAGATATTGTATCTTTAGAAATTAAATTAATGAATACAAAAGGTTTCTAAATCAAAAGGTACATACCATCTGTTCCATTACGTCCAGGCCGACCAGGAGACCCATTTAGTCCTGGTTTACCATTCATACCAGATAATCCATCTGTACCACTACGTCCAGGAATTCCATCAAGTCCAGGTTCTCCCGGTATTCCATCTCTTCCATCAAAACCAGCTGGTCCTATATCACCTTTTGGTCCACGAGGACCAGGAGAGCCAGTCAAACCAGGTGGTCCTTTCGGACCAGTCATTCCTCGTAATCCGGGAAGACCTGGTTCCCCGGGAGCTCCTGGACTTCCTGGTGCTCCTGGTAATCCCGGAGGACAATATTTCATAGACGATCGACAAAAATTTTCAATCGCATCGAGCTAAAATATGCAATATCTATGAATAAAATTTAACACATTTCTATTATCTTTGATTACTAAGAAAAGTTAAATATTTAACCTGCACACGAGTATCTGCATTTAACCATACCCAATCATGTCCCATAGGAGTAATTGGAGAAGATGCCAAACCTGTTTTTGCTATGGGAGATGAAGTTACTTTCTTAGATTCTTTTAATGTATCTTTCTCTTGCCAAATCTAAAATGTAGAAAATATAAATATAAGGTACAATTTTTATATGAGGCAACTAGAATCAAGAAGACTAGAACCAAGTGACTTTTTTCCGATATCAAGGTAATTAAGTTTGAAATTCAAATGTGTTAAAAAAGATTGCACTGTAAAGTCTCTATGAAAATTAAGTTATATTTAATGCTTGACACAGCAAGGAGTATATACGTATATTTTTAATGAATTTCATGTTTTAGTTTATGAGTTATTGAATATACGGTAACTAATGTTACTACACTTGCATGTTATTTCAATATTATTTGCTTAGAAGTCAATTTTTCTAGCCTTCAAATGATACTTTTATATAATGATGGATTACTTAAATTATATATATATTGTATTTAATGATCCAATTAGCCATTTCTGCTTTTAATTAAAAAATTTGAAAAATATCACTTGTGCCCCTTTGATTCCAAGTGCCTTATACTATATATTGATAATACATACTCTGGATGTATCTGAAACTTTATTATCTTCTGTCACAGGTAAAGCACTACTTCGTTTCTTCCTTACCAATTTTTCAGTTTCTAAAAAGTCTTGGTTTCGCATAATAAGAACATCTGTTTCCACATGGGTCACATAAGTATAAAGATAGATAGATGTTAAAAATTGTACCAAAAATTGAATTAGAATAAGAAACAAAAGGTTCCTTGGTTGTAGTATCCATCGAGTAGATTTCATAGAAGCTTTCTTTTCCATGATTACATGTATGGCAAATCCTTAAAAATTATTTATTTATCGCTTTTGTAACCAAAAAGGTATTACATTTAACTTATCAATGAAAATTTTATAAAAATCATACGCTCCTAAAGAGACTTGTATCCCTAATATATCAAACAAATTAGAAAGAAGGGGAGAGCAAACAGATTTGAATTGGCTGAATTGTTACTATCAAGTAATTTAATAGAGTATCCAATTTCTCTTAGATACAACTTTTATTCATTCAAGAGCTTTAAGCTAATAAAATGACATTTCAAAGGATCTAATTGATTTATATATATATATATATATAAAAATAACATTTTAGCAAAATGCTAAACATAGATAATTCTTTAAATACTTCATAAATATATAACGAAAAATGTATTTTATATCAATAATTGTAATTAGTCATTGTAACAAAAATGATTATGTAAAAAAAATAGATCTCATCTTTAAACGACTTCAGCGTAAACTAACGCACCTGAATACTTACCACCACAGCCGGCAAGCAATGATATTTCGACGATAACGCATGCGCGATTATCTTTTATTAAGGGTACAACTAGCAAAATAAGTTTTAGTTTTATATTATGTATGGCGGTAAATTTAAAGTGATTTAATCCTAAACTGATATGAGCAATAAATGTGTATTATTTTATTAAAAATGTGGTATATTTTTGAGAAATTTTTTATGATATTAGTATTCATATAGAAAAAAATAATTTTAATTTACTTCCTCCGTATCCATACTTGTATGTATAGTACATAAATACAAAATTGTACACAAACTCCCATGCATGTATGTACAAAAACGTAATACAATAAAGACTCTATAACTGCTGGCGAAGATCATCACTTCAATCATGCTTATGTTTTATCCTCAGTAGTATGATACGCTAATTGCTTTCCTTTTAAAATACGTATCGTCTTCGTATCGGCGAGACAATATCAATACAATGACGAAATCTTTTTATTTTCAGCTTTTTCTTAATAAGGATTTCATTTCATTACATTAGTTTTTTTATTAAAACGAAACTAAAAACACTAAAAAGCTTAATTACGTTAATTTGGCCCGTGGATCTTTCTTCTTCACCCGCTGTTTCTCTTTGCGTCCGTCAGGCAAACTACTGCCGACATAGTACGTACTAACTTAGAGAATAATGTCTATGGTTTACCAATCGCTTAGCGAAATCAACTCCTGAGCTCTTAGAGAGTCTTTACTGTAGTATCAATGTTACTGCTTTAATTCTTTACATAATTTTTTCTGTCATTAAGCAACGTTATTTCTATATCGTTATCATTACTCCCCGCCTTTATTTCCACATTGTACGTATTTGCCTGCAAAGACAAAGTGGTTATCACAATTTATACTAACTCGAAATGTAAATAAGTTATAATGAAAGTAAATATACCAATTGTAACGAAGCTAAGAAGTATCTAGCTACTTCACGAGCGGGCTTGTCTTGAACGACACTATCGAAATTAACTTTTTTCTGTTCTGATGCTTGCAACACTTTTATTATATGAGATGAATAATCACGAATTCGAAATGCGGGTCTCATTTCAGCCTCCGCTAATTTTGGTTGCAACGAAGCATGCCACTTTGCTACAGTCTGATCTAACTCTGTGATAACATTCGACTGTTCAAAAATCTTTTTCATTTTGTCCTCAATTAATGTTTGATAATTCGGCAAAGAATAAGACAAATTAATTTCTGAAGTTGAAGATTCACGCCAATTGTTAGACGAGTTAGGAGATTCTGCAAGCATATCCACTGTATTTTGACAAATTGTTGATCTTAATGGAATGTTAGTAGGTGAAGAACTTCTACTCGTTCTATCCTCAATACTATTTTCAATTGAATCATTTCGATAACTTCTGCTTGTTATATCCTCAATACTATTCTCAGTTGAATCATTTTGATTTTCGGATACATGAAAATCTATAGCAACATTCGTCACAGCTTCATATTGAGAATCATCATTTTCTTTTTCTATACCATTTAAACATTCGTCAAAATTCTTCATGAAGTCTTCTATTTCCTCTATCAAAAAAATTATATTTTGCAGTTACAACAACAACAACAATAGTAATAATATAAAACACGACTTGCTTCGGATTAACTTACGTTTCTGCAAATGTTTGAACTTCTGTTTTGTACATAAAGTAGTGTCTTTCTTTGCAAATAATTCAGTTTCATGTAAAATGAGTTTTGCTAAACATTCTGGTTTATACAGTTCCGATGTAAATTTACGCTTTTTCTAATAAACAAACAAGAGAAAATAAATAAATAAATGCATAGACATACAAATATCTAAAAGATTATTAAAAGCTCTAACTGGTACAAGGTACAAAACATTAAAACTTATTATTTATACATACAGAACCAAATTTTGTTTCCAAAAGTGAAATGTAGTCTGGAAGTTTCAGGATAGATGAATTGCTAGAAAAAACATGCTTTATTCCTTGAATAAGAGGCATTGGTTCCCAGTCGTATTCATTTATATCATCTACAGAACATATTGATACTTTTGTTGTTTGATTCCTAATAAAAATATTAATGTTTTCATTGATTTAATATCATCAATTGTAAAATTAATAGAATAATTTTCTAAGAGATACCCTCTTTTCCGCATGCTAGGTAATCCATTTTTCCATCGTACATTATCTGATTCATTCAGTTGAAAAATTTGACTCTCTTTAGAGAAATGATTTATTTGCTTATCATATTTTATTTGATCATTTGCACTAAGTTGTACTATATTTTCATCGTTATTCTGATCACTCTCTTTTATTTGATTCACTTGCACTGAATCTCTAGTTCGGCACTCTTCTTCAGTTTGATTCATGTTTTTGAAATGCTGAATTGAGCAATTTTGAATACTAACATTTTGCACCATACTTTGTTGGATATGTTCTTTTTCTGATTCATCTTTTTTAGCTTGTTTTAAAATGCTATTATTAATAAATAAACTTTCATGATTATTGTTTATTGTGTTTTGTTCCTCCACACTTTCTAATTCATTTACTGATGAATCGTTTTCCCTTATTGAAGAATTTTGTTCATCTTCAAATTCATCATAAACATGTGTAATAGACTCATTATCATTTGGTGAAGTAATTGAATGATATCCTGAGGTTCCTGTACCCGGAGTTTTTGGTTCTGAATATAATGACAATGAATTTCTTCCCTCTTCAATATAAGATCTATATATATGAGCAAAATCATATGGTGTTAATTCATTCACCAACATTCCACTTGTATTTATGGCTTGATTGCACCTTAAAATTAAAAAGTTAAAGCTATCACATAAAAATTAAAATAAAACAAAAATATTGCTGTTTACCGAAAATCATATTTCTTTCCAATGATTTCTCCTAGAATATCATATACTTGAATAGGAATGCATAATTGCAGGGCATCATTTTCTAATTGTGTAAACCGACGACTTAACAATTTAACTTTCTTCTGTGTTTGAAATTGATCTTTTTTATCAATATGTTTCCCGATATCTTTTTCTAAGTCAATCATTACAAAATTTCCCAAATTAACATGACTCTTCTTAAAAATTTTTTTTTCTTTATTCATAGACTTCTTTATTCCTTTTTCCCTAATAAAAAAAATGAAAAAAAAATTATTAGCTACAATACATACATCTTTCACTGAATGTAAGATAAATAATTACTCATAGCCGAAAAATGTTTGTCTCAAAATTGCTGCTTCATTGACTAGATGTTCAATTCTTCGAACGTATATGTTAGTTGAATTTTGTAGAATAAGCGCTGCTTCCCCAAAATTGATATTACACGGATCTTCTAATAAAGCATAATATTCTTCTAAAATCTAGAATAACACAATAATGTTCTACTTATATTGAATTATAATAACTTTAATAGTATAATATACCTGAGATAATGGAAATTTCCAATCAGCAAGATCTTTTGCTGGTTTCATAAGCTGTTTACTTATGTCTTGTAAAGTAATCATTTCAAATACTGTTTAACTTTTTTGAAGGGTATGGAAGAACTAGATTCAACAAGTTAAGCATTTATATATAATTAAATAAAATCATCAAATTTCATTAATTAAAAAAAGATATTTAATATTTTATACGTGTTTTCTTGATATAAAAAACTGAATTTACTCTGTTGTGTAAATGTCTGGATATCAATCATAAATTACAAGAATAGTAGATTACGAATCTCAATCTAATTTGAATCGTTTAAATTTATCTGAATTGTTTAAAATTCGATTTTCTACATATTTTTATAAACATGAATATTTGTAAAGTGAAAGCAGATGAAATGAAAAATTATGATCTAATATGTATTTATAATAACACTTTATACATACATATATATATATATGTATGTATGTATATATAAGCATTTAATTATTGTATAATAAAACAAAATTGAAACTGCTCTATTTAATACTTTACTTACATACCATATTGTATCTAAACATAATATTTTATGATTTCACTATAATAAGTAAGCTGTTATTTCTAATAATTAAGGGATGCATAAAAAATGGACAAATTTTTAATTTGAAATAAATGTAAAATATGTACATATGTGATATTTACACGATACATGTTGTACAAGTTCAGGTTTCAGTATATTTACATGTACATTTTAATGAAAATACAATATATAACAAAATGTTTTTATGCAATTTAAATAATTTTAAATTGATTTGTAGTATGAATATAATTCGAATTAAATATTAATTTCGAATGAAATAATATATAAATTTAAATTTACATGTTAGTAATGCCATCTCTGAATTGTATGAAGTACTCAAATAGTCATATCGATAAATGATACCGTTAATTTGTTACAATAGCCCGTAATACTCATATATTTCCTAGTAAATACAATGTTTGCTGTAATTTATTAATTTTAGTTATTATCTTCTTTTCTTTACTTTTTTCTTGTAAAATATGGTTAAGGACTACACCTGAAAGGAAACTCATGTTTTTGGAAATGTCATTGGCATGATTGTTTATCCACCATTTTGTTTTGCTGTCGTCCTCAGAGTTTTTCCTGGTACCGTGGCCTATTTTACAATGAACTAGATTGACTCAAATTTCGAAAAATCGTAGAATCAGAGAACGCTCTGTGTTTTCGAAGAGATTTGTTTTTAACGGATTTGAGTCAGTTTTTTAATAAATGTTCTCATTATGAGAATTCGTGAAATTTCACCTCGAGTTCTGACCCAACTTTCCTGACTTCTTTAATCAAATGGCGATTACTAGATAAAACGAACAGTTTTCGCGTCATTTACCACGTAAGTTTAATATTTTAACGATTCTACTTGGGTATAATAGCGCAAATTGTTTAAAACTAGTCGAAAAAAATCGTTTTAGTTCTCGTTTATTAATATTTCACATCATTCAATATTATTAACGTTTTGTGTTATTGCAATTTGTGTGATATTTTTGTTGACTATGAGGGTTAAATATATATGATTAATACAGTTTTCTTACTGCAGGATGTCAGGTCAGAGTGGAGGGCATCGGTTAAGGTTGTCCAAACTCAACGATCAGCTGACGTGCAAATTATGCGGTGGATATTTCATTGATGCCACTACTATCATAGAGTGTTTGCATTCGTGTATGTGTATTCTTCTGTCGCTTTTTTAATCCTTTTGTCTGTGGTGAATAAATACAGTTTCATCATTGCAAAAGGGTTAAGCGACGATTCCAACATATTGATGTAAGCGGCGATTAACGTCGCACTACAGTTTGCAGGAGCTGTATTGTCAAGTATCTGGAGAACAATAAGTATTGTCCAATATGTGAGGTACAGGTGCACAAAAGTAAACCACTACTCAACATTCGTCCAGACCACACTTTGCAGGACATTGTATATAAACTGGTACCAGGATGCTATCAAAGTAAGTTTTATTATTAACAAAAGAATAATGTAATGAAGATACATTTAAATATTTATATTACAGATGAGATGCGATGTAGAAGAGACTTTTATTTAAAACATCCTGAAGCATGCACTCAAGCAACATCTCCAGAGGCAAGAGGGGAACCAATTGAATCGCATATATATTCTCCAGATGAATCACTTAGTTTATCATTAGAATACTTTAGTCCATCCAAGGACATCAAAGGTATAGCTGTAAAACCTTTATTGAGGCGGTATCTTCGTTGTCCTGCTGCAGTGACCATTTTTCATTTACAAAAGCTTATACGAGCTAAGTATGGCTTAACTGATGCACATAGGGTGGATGTAATGTATAAAGAGGAACCACTGTGTAGTAGTTATACATTGATGGATGTGATGTATATTTATCATTGGAGACGAGTAAGTATCAACATTCTATTGAAAATATTTGGAAATTC
The DNA here is from genome assembly GCF_014825855.1 of Bombus pyrosoma. Lineage (NCBI taxonomy): Eukaryota > Metazoa > Arthropoda > Insecta > Hymenoptera > Apidae > Bombus > Bombus pyrosoma. The sequence continues at coordinate 209,748 of NC_057786.1, read as the reverse complement.
TAATTCTATTGAAATTTTTTCTATAAACACTTTATCATATTTATTTCAGAAAGTGCCATTGCATTTAAGTTACAGAATATTTGAATCTTCTCCAAAGCGAATAAAACTTTCTGAAGATAATGTCAATTATAAAACAACTTTACTTCATGCTGGAATTGATTCCATTGAATCAAAAGAAGAAAAATCAATAAAAAGGGAATGGAAAGAAGTACAGTTGAAGATTTCTGAAACCGGTATTATGAGTATTACAGATATAACGGACCAACAATTTAAGAAAAATACAAAAGTTGAAGAATCCATTACTAGCATTGAAACAATAAATACGTCAATAGTTGAAGAAAATGATAGTAAAATACCTGAAGTCAGTGAAGGAAACAAACCGTCTTCAGACAAACAAGACGTTAGCGAGTCTGATAATTCTTTCAAATTAAACGAATTTGGTGAACAAAAATGCTCCAATCAAACAGAAACTGCGAAAGCATTAACAAAAGGAATAGAAAATACGATAAACCTTAAATATGAGGAGGAATCGAAAAATCGATCGGATAATAACAATGTTGAAGATAAAACAATTTTGCAGAAGAGTATTCAATCACAAGAGATGGCACAATATGTGGGTGAACATGAAATTAGAAATAATAACATTGAAAATAAAGATCAAAAGGAGTCATCAAGAAATAACAATAATATTATCGCGGATAAATTGGAAAACTCTAAGCAAAATTCAAGAAATGAGATAAAATTTATAAATACAGGATCGAAAATCAATGCTCTAAGTGTGAAATTACAATTCCAACCGAAAACTGGACAAATTAGCAGTAACAATGCTTCCTCGAAAAAGGTTACGAAAGATAGGAAAATCACACCACAGTCATCTAAAAAGGTAGATGTAAAGATTACTGAAAACTTAAAATCTACAGAACTGAAAAATTCTTTTGATCCTTCGAAAACACAAGTAATGACAAATAATGGCGGGGTTACATTAACCAAATCATTAGTTCCATGTTCTACAAAAGCCATATCACAGAAAGCAGAATTACTGGATGCCACAGAATCTGTTTTATCAACGTACCCAAGTACTTCAGTTAATTCTGAAACGAGAGAAGCGGAAATAAATGTAAGAAATGTGCAATCAACTGATCAGAAGGAAGAATATTCTTCTCAAGGAGAAAGTATAGTAGAAAAAAAACCATATGTATCAGAACAGATTTCAGCAGAATCTTGTCAAAGAACCAATGGACAAGCAAATACACTTTCCCAAAAGTCGTACACTCAAATCGAATCGTTATCAAATGATAATCTCGCATCATCAAATCTTTCTACGTCACTACCTATGTCTGTTGGTAATGGAATCAATCCAATTTCTACATCAACAATAAGTCAATCTACATCTACATTTCCCTATATGGTACAGGATTTGGTAAATAGTACTATGATGAAAAATTCTCTCAAAAGTTTGAGTACATCAACGACGCAAAAATTATCCTCTACTGCAATTTCTGAAAATGAAGTACCTACATCTTCAGTATCAGAAAGTTCTACAGCATTTACTATACCTTCCTTGAACGTTTCTTCTTCTTTGAAAAGTAGTTATCTAAGTCCAAGTACTTCAAAAGAGTCCGTTTTGAAAGCGAATTTAGAAATAACTAATACATATTCAGTGCCTCCTTGTCCTGATGCTATTCCAATCTCTTTGATGAAACCAACAATTCGTAAAAATGAATTAATTACGAAGGGTTCTAATTTAAATGAAATTTGTGCAAAAATTGGAGCCTCTGGTTCAAAAATTAACGATATTTGTGCTAAAATTGGGGAAAATTCTAAAGAAAAAAACAAAACGGAAGTAAGAAGTAAATCCGATATCCCTGATTTATTAAAAATCGGGAGAAAGAATGGTTCGCCATCAATCGCTATTGATTCCAGTAGTAAACAGCAGCAACATACAAATATTCCAAATGTGCCCGTTTATGCACCTAATAGTAGTGCAATCACAACAGAGAGCAAACATATTTATTCAAATGTAAAGGATAGTCTTAGGGCTACTTCGTTAATAACTACTTCTCCAATGGCTACGTCACACTCTTTACAGAAGGTTCTTTCTGTCTCTAAAAAGCAAAGTCAAGCAGTAGGTTACAAGACTCTCCGTGATCCTCCAAGATGCTGGAATCCTACACTTTCTAAAAACAATTATGTAGCAGTTAAAAATCAAAGTAAAGAGACACAAAACCAATTACATCAAACTACTCTTTTCGAAAGAAGTAAGACAATTCAATCTAAACCGGCTAAAATTTTTAAAATGAGAAACATGCCAAGATATTTGGGTAATCCCGCATCTGGAGTGAAGCCAATGTATGGTATTGGTAATGAATGTAAAGAAAAAGAACAGTCGACAATGGCATCAACAACAACTACAAACACATCTAGCAGTTCTAAAAATGGGAACTTGAGTATGATGAAGATAGATCCTAAAACTTTATCTCCAATTGTATCAACAGTTAATTCACCTATCGTTTCACCACCTCCATATTCTCCTAGTGCAAGGAATTACCCAAATCCTCCATTCTCAAGAGATATTTGTAGAAGTACTGGTTCGCCAATATCTCCAAAAAATTCTCCAGTAAATATGCTTTCAACGAGTCCTTTTATACCTTCTCCAACACCAAATATGAATCCTGGGCTAATCTATCCTCACTTTCCACGACCATTTCCAGATGCTACTAGATTTCCAAATCCTTTGATACGTTCACCAATAGGAATTCCATCTCCCAGTGCCTTCCATAGTAATTTACCTCCTTCAATTAATAAATTGTATCAACGATCTAGTTATATTCCACAAACTACTGGCTTTTCTCCAGTTTCACAACCCCCAACAGTTCAGAGAATACCACCAAGCACCTATTCCTCACCTAAGTCACCTAAAACTACCTCTCTAACAGCAATTTCTCCTGCATCTTACAACTTGGTCAAACCCGAAACACAAGCGATTGCAACATCTCTTGAGACTAATAACCTGCTTCTTCCAGAAAATACATCACAGGAAGATGTTAGTGCATTTAATTTGTCTAAGACTGGAAATTTTTGCAACACGGAGGTTGTTAACATACCGACAGAGACAGTTCGAAATTCTAAATCAACTTCGCTTTCTCCCAGTTCAAGTGTTGGACAGAATAAAAATACATCGATCGTTAATTCAAAAATTAAGTTAGAAACGTCTCCGTTGGGTGCAGGCGATCAAGATCAAAATAAGGAACGGTTGGAAAAGGAAGTTATAAAATGTAAAGAACAAAATTTATATCTATCAAAAGGACAAAATTTGGAAAAGAGTCAACCTGATGAGGATAGTGACGGTGTAAATACGAAAAAAGAAAAATCTCCTCCACAAATTAATGGAGATCTCACCAATGAAAAGAAGGACGAAGCAATAACAGAAAAAATAACAGAACAGAATGAGCAAAATGAAGCAGAGATAGTACAAGTTTCAGAAAAAGTTGTTGAAAAAGAAAAAGTAGAAGAACCCAAAAGCGAGAAATGTGAAAAAACCGAGGAGCAACAGAATAATTCTGAGATTCAAGTCAACAAAACGAAGACATAAATTTTGCATTAAGCAACTCATGCAAGTTGTATGTTCGTTGACGTATGAAAATATTCGGACATTACTACATTTTATTTTATACAAAATATTTTGTCGAATCGTAATTCAACATATTTCAGATTTCTGACAAAATTTTTCACGCTGCTAATACAAAACGAATACGTGTTGTTATTTTAATTATTACGATTTTTAAACTGCAAAGCATTAAACATATTGAAACAATAATATGTTTAATGTATCACTAATATTTAAATCTTTATCTTACATAAAAGTTGTAATAATTAGAAATACATAACACATGTCTCTCCCTCTCTTTCTCTCTATCTCTTTTCTGGTTTAAACGAAAAAGAAAAAATGAAAGAAATGACTAAATATATTCAAGGTCACATTCGACATAAGGGCTGTATAAAGATTATATAGAAAACGATACTGCGTATAATTAATCATATTTATATGAGGAGTTTTTATAAAATAATTTCACGCAGTCTGTTAGTTTACATTATTTATCATATTTCTGAACAAATTTTATTATTTGTTTCTTAATATATCTTAGTCAACTAAATATCTAACCAAAGCCTCGAGAATTAATCTAATGTTCCAAGTAGATTTAGCTACGATACACTTTTTCGATTGGCCCTTTTTTCGCATATACCCTCTTTTTAAAAAGGAAACTATAGTAAATTGTCCGAGGCCTTATCACAGTAATCTTATATATGAAGTAATGTTAGGAAATCGAGAGCAAGAGAAAATCGTTGTTAAATGGTTTAAGAAGATGAGAAAAAGTATTACGCTATATAAGTGATTTCTCTCTTTCCAGCTTAATTAGTTAATATTATCGATGTGTCGCATCGCACCGAATTATTAAAATAGCACGCATGGATAAGAAGTCCACTATTAATTTTGATAAGTGCCGGAAAGAAAGAAAGAGTTAATGTATAGATAAATTTTTAATATTGGATGATTTTCTTTTTCCTTTTAGATACATTTACTTGTAAATAGTGTATAATGATTCAAAGAAGTCTATATCACGTATTAGATATAAAAAAAATTATCGATTATTAATATAATTTGACACGCATATTTTTAGGTATTAAGGATGTAACGATAGTATTTTTTGTCTAATACGAGGAAGCAATTTTTAGAGAAATGCCTGATTGTAGAGCAAAAAACAACGTATTTTTAATAAGTTATTAGTTGTGTGCGCGCGCGACTCTTTTGTATACAAGGTGTACCTGAATGAGTGAGCGAGTGAAAAATGTGTGTGTATAATTTTGTGTAAAAAAATTTCAATATCGAAATTTTAAATTTCAATATCGAAGTTTTCGAAATTTTGTTTTATTTATAACAAAACGTTGATCGTCGTTTGTTTTTAAATTTATGTACATGTTTTACGTATGTTTGTGTGCCCGCGCGCATACTCTGAAGCGCGCGCGTTATCAATACAGTAATAATACTACGTAAAGTAGATGATGTTCTTTTGATTATAAAAATATAGTTGATTATACTTTACACGGTCTGTTGTTTGTATAAGATTTTACCATTACACTTATACGTACAAATATTGAGTTTATTATTAAACGATTACTATAATAATTGTTGTGTAAATGTTAATATACATAAATGTTATAAGTTGCTGATAATTATAATTTACAGAAACTCACATATTGTAATAGAAATAGCTAAAACAAAAATAATTCCAAGGAAATTTGAAAATATACATACTATATGCAGCAAATCAATAACTTAAAGATACAGCTAAACATTAGTAAGCTTCTCTGAGTATCTGATGGCATCTTTGAGCTTAAATACCAGTTCTTGCAACTGTTGTATTGTACATGAAAATGTTACATGATCTATTGTTTCATGTTTTTTAGTACTAAGTCGCACATGATAAAGAGGAACACCTAGTGAATTGCATGTGTCCAACTGAAAATGACTTTCATGAATAAGAGCAAATAAAGCATCTGTGAATGAAACGATCGGTGTTCTATTCACCGATCAATTACCTTGACACAGTAATCTAAATGCCAGTCTATATCAATAATGTGAGGTGGATTATTGCCTATCAATTCCAACTGAGACTGTATTGCCTTTTTATTATTAATGTATACTTCACATAATTTCGTAATTCTTTTTTCACCAATATATACAAGATTTAAAAAACTTCTTAAGCTTTCTTCATCTAAATCATGTCGGGTAGCCTCTATAAGTAAACATACCACATCGGCAAAAACCTTTTTTGTTAAAATTGGTTTCGCATCAGATGTTTTGATAGTGCCTGAAATTTTATTAGTTTCAATAATTATGTTAATTAATCTTATTTGTATTTGGCAATCACACCAAAACAGATACTCACATTTTATTTCTGTAGGATTTTCATATATATATGAAATAGCCATTCCTAGAATTTGTAGAAAGTTATCGTCAGCAACAATATTTGTGTTTAGAATATTAGCAAGACCATCAATGGTGTCTTTTGATAATTCCATCATTATATCCTGAAATACTAAATTCACTTAATAATACACTAAAGTCAATTGAATAGTATAACTTTCAAATAATTTAGTTGCTTTTATAATATATGTCCATTGGGATGACTTCATTTTTATAACTATGGAAAATATATAAATATTCAATTAAATTTTAAAATATCGAATAAAAATTTCATAAACATGATATGTGAGGTTATTTTTCATAATTGCCAACTATGTGTGTTATCGATTTTCAATATCTGACCTATTATAATAATAAGCGGTAATAAATTGAATAACTTTAATTTATTTAATTTACTTTGTAAAATACGAATATATCACAGTTAATTTTTATTAGAACCAAGAAGAGTATAGCTCCTACATGTATTTATGTGTGTAGTCACAACTATAACATATTTTAATTTTTATTATACTTAAAGTTTTAATAAATATTTGTTATATATATATATATATATATATACTTGTATAGCATATATATTTATTGTATGAAAAGAAAAAATATACATTAAAAATAAATTATTATTTATTTTAACCAAAAACTTTTTTCATATAATAATAGTAGCCACATACAAGATATTGAATCTACTGCCAAGTCTGGTAAATCATACTAGAGATGTAGAAATAAAAAGATCACCAATGAACATAGACGAAATTCAGACAAGAGCACGAAATACGAATTATCTGTTTAGTGTTAGATCTCTTACCATTACTCAGAGAAAACGAGCCGAGATATACATAGTTCGTCGATTCGATCCAAGTATTCGAAAGATCCGAGCAGCGTGAAAGAATCGACTAACTTGAACGATCCGAGTAAGTCGTATACCTTTTGTACAAATCAATTAGACCATCGCATTCGCTTAACGCAAGGTATAAACTACGTGTAATGTACGAATGATGTACGGCCTATTCAGATCGTTCGAGTCACTTAACTAATTCAAACCGATCGAGACAATTCGAGCTATTCGATTCTTTCGAGTATTCAGATCGGATCGATTATTCGTACTTACGAACTGATTATTCGACGGTTGCGATGATCACCGGGTTTCAGGGGCGCCCCGAGGTCGGTAAGGTAGGCACATGCAATACATTATCAGAAGATTACTTTTTTTCTAATAGTGGATCCGAATATATTTTGCTGATAATAAACATAATTTATTTGACTGTGATCACAGTAAGTGATATGAAAATTTCAAGTAATATTTGTTATAAGAAAACTCTGTCGAATGACGAATTTTGAGCAATATTGTGTATTTGTTTTAATAATTATGTTGATTCACGCAATACTTTACAAAATTAAGGAGACGCTTTATCTAAGTAAATACAAAAATTGAAATTTCTACAACGATCGATTTACGAAGTCAGAAGCGGAAGAATAAGCGTACGCCTGCGCCACGTCCTGTACGTACTCTGTTATTTCAAGTACTCGTGCGAAGTATACAGTATTAGAAATTAAATGTGTAGTTCAATTTTTACCAGATTTTTCATACAACATCTTAAAAGTGATTGCATAAAACGTTGCACGAAAGATTTTAGCAAAAATGCGCAACAATGTAAGGACTACAATAAACAATAGAGTTAATCGAGAGAAAGTGTAATTTGTTATATTATTGCATCTCTGTTTGCTCGTTTCGATATTTGTCATTCCATTCTTTCACGTTTCTCATTTATTTTTTTATACGTATATTTTTAATTTCAAATTGATTAAAAATTGTGATAATAAAACGACAAAAATATTAACATACAGATATTATTATAAATTGATTCTCTTGTAGGAAGGATCAGCGTTGTACTTATTGCTAGTATTAATCTTATGCGCAGAAGTATGTATAACAAACGCGAGACATTTGATTAAAAAGAGAAATTATAGCGATCAAAGCGTGAGAGGTTATTTGGCAGAGGTAAGGAAACTGTAAACAAACATTTATTATTAAACTGCGGATTTTTATGCATTTATGGGAAATTTAAGAGTGAAAAAATTCAGAGAACGCACGTAATTAATGCGAACGAAATACATGAAATATCCAATAAGTGGAACACTCTAAGATGATAATGTTCGTATATCCTTAACCGGACTTATATTTCCGCGTATACTTCTTGTATGCCTGAGGTTACTTCGTTTTCATTCTGCAGATTTCGTGTTGTTGTAATTAATGAAAAACCCGTAATGAGCCATAATGAAAGATCCTACACAATATACATCACATATCTAGGCATTTTCAGTGCAGAAGCGATAGTAGTTCTCAAAACCCTTGAATCTTTTCTAACAATTTCCAATATGAATTTCCATAGATATTCGCAGTCTATACATTATTCGTGGGTTATGAATGAATGTCTGTTTCTAGAGGACTTGTTGGTGGAATGAGGTGTGCAAAGAAGAATTTCACAGCAAATTCCGCTGCCGTTGTCCAAGATGGTCCTATTGTCGTGCTCCTGGCAGATATTACGACGCTCATTGTAGTATAACACGTACAGGCTACATTTGGACTCAACCAGAAACTTCATTGACGCTCGAAGTTAATAAATGAGTACTTTTTGTAAATTCTTCTTTGGTCGCACTTATCCAAGGATCAATCAAAAATTAATACAGTAGAATTACGTGGGGGATAAGGCTGTTTGGATGAGAGAAAGAACATAAATATCGATAATAGCAATACAAACAATGAAATTAAATATAATTCTATTAAAGATTTATGGGCCCGAAATTCTTTTAGCTGTTAGATCACACAACTTTTTAGCAGATCTAATTCGGTAAAGTTACATTTCATTTGTGACTGCTACCATCTTAACTCTATTTCTAACGCCTCAAATATGTACTTGGAAACGTTGAGAAATATCATTGTCATTATATTCATGTTTCATTTCATTGTCCGAAATACACGTAATATTAGTATCATGGTCAATCGAAAAAGATTCATCACATTGAAATCATTCTATCAGGTCGGCGTTATAACAACTTCTATCAGTTCGACAGAAAACTAACTATTATACTAAGAAGAAAATTAATTATTATTTTTATTTAGTCCGTGCCTCTCGGCTTTGGACGAACTTTCAGCTTTCTTTACAGCTCTTTATTGCACTAATCGCCTTCTTATCTCTAATCTAACACTAATGCTTATAATCTATTTACACTTATGTCTACGATTTATTGCAACTTAGCCTACTCATTATTGTCACTTTGGTCTTTTTGCCTCCTTGCTGTGC